>NC_091156.1:31374880-31659880 GCF_040958095.1 Procambarus clarkii | reverse complement strand
CTTCATCAGGCACCTCACACACTCCCCCACACCAGGCACCCCACATACTCCCCCCCTCACCAGGCACTCTACACACTCCCCTTAACCAGGCATCCCACACATAACCCCTCATCAGGCACCCTACACACTCCCCCTCACCAGGCACCCACACACACATCCCTTCACCAGGCACCCCACACTCTCCCTTACTGTGCACCCCCACATTCTTCCCCTCACCAGGCACCCACACACTCCTCACCAGCCCCCACACACTCCCCCTCTCCAGGCTCCCCACAAACTTCACCTCACCAGGCATCCCACACACTCCACCTCACCAGGCATCCCACACACTCCCCCCTTACAGCATCCCACACCACTCCCCCCCTCACCAGGCACCCCACACACTCCCCCCCTCACCAGGCACCCCACACACTCCCCACACTAGGCACCCAACACACTCCCCCCTCACCAGACACCCCACACACTCCCCCCTCACCAGGCACCCCACACACCCCCCCATCACCAGGCATCCCACACACTCCCCCTCAACAGGCACCCACACACTCCCCTCACCAGGCACCCCACACACTCCCCCTCACCAGGCACCCCACATACTCACCCTCACCATGCACCCCAAACACTCCCCCTCACCAGGCACCCCCACATACTCCCCCCCTCACCAGGCACCCCACCACACTCCCCCACACCAGGCACCCCATACACTCCCCCTCACCAGGTACCCCACACACTCCCCCTCACCAGGCGCCCCACACACTCCCCCTCACCAGGCACCCCACATACTCCCCCCCTCACCAGGCACTCCACACACTCCCCTTAACCAGGCACCCCACACATAACCCCTCATCAGGCACCCTACACACTCTCCCTCACCAGGCACCCACACACACATCCCTTCATCAGGCACCTCACACACTCCCCCACACCAGGCAGACAACACACTCCCCCCTCACCAGGCACCCCCACACTCTCCCTTACTGTGCACCCCACATTCTTCCCCTCACCAGGCACCCCACACACTCCTCACCAGGCCCACACACACTCCCCCTCTCCAGGCTCCCCACAAACTCCACCTCACCAGGCATCCCACACACTCCACCTCACCAGGCATCCCACACACTCCACCTCACCAGGCATCCTACACACTCAACATCACCAGGCACCCCACACCCCCCCCCCTCACCAGGCACACCACACGCTCCCTCACCAGGCACCTCACACGCTCCCTCACCAGGCACACAACACACTCCCCCCTCGCCAGGCACCCCCCAACACTCCCCCTCACCAGGCACCCCACACACTCCCCCTCACCAGGCACGCCACACACTCCACCTTAACAAGGCACCCAACACACTTCCCCTCACCAGGCACTACACACTCTCCCCCCTCACCAGGCACTACACACACCCCCTCACCAGGCACCCCACATACTCACCCTCACCAGGCACCCCACACACTCCCCGTCACCAGGCACCCCACACACTCCCCCTTCACCAGGCACCCAACACACTCCCCCTCACCAGGCTCCCCATACACTCCCTCCTCACCAGGTACTACACCCCCCCCCCCCCTCACAATGTACCGCACATACTATCTCTTCACCAGGCACCCTACACACTCCCCCTCACCAGGCACCCCACACACTTCGTCCTCATCAGGCACCCCCAAACACTCCGCCTCACCAGTCTACCCGCACCCTCCCTCTCCAGGAACCACACACACTCCCTCCTCACCAGGCAAGCCAAAAACTGCCCCTCCTCACCATACACCCCAGACACTCCTCTCACACGAGGCACCCCACACACTCCCCCTTCACCAGGCACCCCACACAGTCCCCCTCACCAGGAACCTCACACAGTCCCCCTCACCAGGCACCCCAAACACTCCCTCACCAAGAACCCCACACACTCCCTGTCACCAGGCACCCCCACACAGTCCCCCTCACCGGGCACCCCACACACTCAGGTGAAACTGGATATAGGGAAGTGAGCTTCAAGGTAATGTACTCAAACATCGATGGAATTACCAACAAAGCAAGTGAACTGGCAGAAAGGGAACAGGAAGAACACCCAGATGTAATAGGACTCGCAGAAACAAAATTGTCAGGAGTCATAACAAATGCTGTGTTTCCAAAGGACTTTTATATAGTAAGGAAAGAGAGGGATGGGAGAGGAGGAGGAGGAGTGGCTTTGCTGATAAGGAAGAACTAGTGCGTTGAAGACATGGAAATACCGGGCTGCGAAGGATTCAAAGATTACATAACAGGAACTATAGCAATGGGTGGACCTAAGGTAATAGTGGCAGTCATTTACAACCCTTCCCTAAATGACAAAAGACCCAGACAAGAGTTCGAAAGAAACAACATGGCTACCATTAACATAATAGAGAGGAGCTTTAGTTTCCTACATGAATGGCTCTAGACCCTTAATCATGGGCGATTTCAACCATGGAAAGATAGACTGGGAGGGGTGGGACCCACATGGAGGTGAAGACATATGGAGGTCTAAACTTTTGGAAACGAGTACAAGGAACTTTCCAAGCCAACATGTCAAGGGACCCACAAGAATGAGAGGAAATGACGAACCAGCTAGACTTGACCTGATATTTACCTTAAATGACTCAGAACTAAGGGAAGTCAAATATGAAGCCCCCATAGGAATGGGTGACCACAGTGTATTGACATTTGAGTATCTGGTAGAAGTAGGGATAAACAATTCAAGGATGGGATTGGAAGGAAAAAGACTAAATTACCGAAGAGGAAAATATGAGGAGATGAGGAACTTCCTCAGAGGAATACCATGGGAAACAGAACTTAGAGACAAGAATGTGCAGGACATGATGGATTTTGTCACCCAGAAGTGCCAGGAAGCTGCAGGCAGGTTTATCCCAGTCCAAAAAGTGAAAAATGAAAAGCAACAGAAGAGTCAGTGGTTCTACCTGGAATGTGAGGCAGCGAAGCAATCGAGTAAAAGAACATGGCGAAACTACAGGAACAACCGAACACCAGAGAGCAGGGAGAGATACCAGAGGGCCAGAAATGAGTACATCAGAGTGAGGTGAGAAGCAGAGAGACGGTATGAAAATGACATGGCGAGTAAAGCTAAGACCCAGCCAAAACTTTTCCACAGCCACATCAGGAGGAAAACAGCAGTGAAGGAACAAGTGATGAAACTGAGAAAAGGGGAGAACAGATACACAGAGAACGACAATAAGGTGTGTGAAGATCTCAGAGATTCCAGGAGGTCTTCACAATGGAACAAGGAGAGGTCCCTGCACTAAATGAGGAGGCAAACCGAGCAACCATGGAGGAATTTTACCTCACCAGTGATGATGTCAAATGGAATCTGTTGGAGCTGAATGTGTCAAAGGCTGTTGGGCCTGACAGAATCTCACCGTGGATTCTAAAAAAAGGTGCAGAAGCACCAAGTGTGCCACTCTCTATGGTGTATAACAGGTCACTGGAAACGGGAGACCTTCCGGAAAGCTGGAAGACAGCTAATGTAATCCCAATTTACAAAAAGGATGACAGGCAAGCCCACTGAACTACAGACCAGTTTCCCTAACTTGTATACCATGCAAGGTGATGGAGAAGATTGTGAGGAAAAGGCTCGTAGAGCATAAGGAGGGAAACAGCTTTGTAACACACCACCAGAATGGGTTCAGTGATGGTAAATCGTGCCTCTCAGGCCTAATAGAATTCTATGACCAAGCAACACAAATTAGATAGGAAAGATAAGGGTGGGCTGACTGCATTTTCTTGGACTGTCAGAAAGCTTTTGACACAGTACCTCACAAAAGGCTGTTACAAAAGTTGGAGCAACAGGCAGGAGTAAAAGGTAAGGTGCTCAAGGGGATAAGGGAGTATCTAAGCAATAGGAAAAAGCGAGTAACGGTGAGGGGGAAGGCATCAGAGTGGCGAGATGTCACCTGCGGGGTTCCACAGGGAACCCCGCTGGGGTTCCACAGGGTTCTCGGACCCATCCTGTTTCTAGTATATGTAAACAACCTTCCAGAGGGTATAGACTCATTCCTCTCAATGTTTGCTGAAGATGCAAAAATTATGAGAAGAATCAAAACAGATGAAGATAGACAGAGACTACAGGACGACCTGGACAAACTGGAGGAATGGTCTAGAAAATGGTTGCTAAAGTCCAACTCAGAAAAGTGTAAAGTAATGAAATTAGGCGAAGTTAGCAGAAGGCTGAACACAAGGTACCATCTGGGAGGTGAAATCCTGCAAGAGTCAAATAGAGAGACAGATCTGGGGGTCGATATCACACCGAACCTGTCCCCACATCAGAAGGATATCATCAGTGGCATATGCTAGACTGACCAATATAGAACTGCCATTAGAAACTTGAGTAAGGAATCGTTCAGGACCCTCTATCTTGAGGTTATCTTGAGATGATTTCGGGGCTTTTTAGTGTCCCCGCGGCCCGGTCCTCGACCAGGCCTCCACCCCCAGGAAGCAGCCCGTGACAGCTGACTAACTCCCAGGTACCTATTTACTGCTAGGTAACAGGGGCATTCAGGGTGAAAGAAACTTTTGCCCATTTGTTTCTGCCTCGTGCGGGAATCGAACCCGCGCCACAGAATTACGAGTCCTGCGCGCTATCCACCAGGCTATGAGCACCCCACACACTCCCCCACACCAGGCACCCAACACACTCCCCCTCACCAGACACCCCACACACTCCCCCACACCAGGCACCCAACACACTCCCCTCACCAGACACCCCACACACTCCCCCTCACCAGGCACCCCACACACTTACCTGTCATCTGGCACCTCACACATTCCCCCCCTCACCAGGCACCCCACACACACCCCCTCACCTGGCACCCCACACGCGCCTCCTCACCAGGCACCCCGCACACTCTCTCACCAAGTACCACACACACTCACACCGCAATAGGCATCCCAGACAATCCCCCTCACCAGGCACCCCGCACACTCCACCTCACCAAGCACCCGCACATTACCCCTCACCATGCACCCCACATCCCCCCCTCACCAGGCACACCACACACTCCCTCCTCACCAGGCACCCCACACACTCCCCCCCACACCAGTCACCCGACACACTTCCCCTCACCAGTTACCCCACACACACTCCCCCCTCACCAAGCACCCCACACTCTCCCCCACACCAGGCACCCCTCACATCAGGCACCCCACACATTCCCCCACACCAGGCACCCACACACTCCCCCACAACAGGCACCCCACACATTCCCCCACACCAGGCACCCACACACTCCCCCACAACAGGCACCACACTCCCCCACAACAGGCACCACACTCCCCCACAACAGGCACCACACTCCCCCACAACAGGCACCACACTCCCCCACAACAGGCACCACACTCCCCCACAACAGGCACCACACTCCCCCACAACAGGCACCACACTCCCCCACAACAGGCACCACACTCCCCCACAACAGGCACCACACTCCTCCACAACAGGCACCACACTCCCCCACAACAGGCACCACACTCCCCCACAACAGGCACCACACTTCCCCACAACAGGCACCACACTCCCCCACACCAGACACCACACTCCCCCACACCAGACACCACACACATCAGGCACCGCACACATTCCCCCACACCAGGCACCCACACACTCCCCCACACCAGGCACCCACACACTCCCCCACACCAGACACCACACTCCCCCACACCAGACACCACACTCCCCCACACCAGACACCACACTCCCCCACACCAGACACCACACTCCCCCACACCAGACACCACACACATCAGGCACCGCACACATTCCCCCACACCAGGCACCCACACACTCCCCCACACCAGACACCACACTCCCCCACACCAGACACCACACTCCCCCACACCAGACACCACACACATCAGGCACCGCACACATTCCCCCACACCAGGCACCCACACACTCCCCCACACCAGACACCACACTCCCCCACACCAGACACCACACTCCCCCACACCAGACACCACACACATCAGGCACCGCACACATTCCCCCACACCAGGCACCCACACACTCCCCCACACCAGACACCACACTCCCCCACACCAAGCACCACACACACTCCCCTACACCAACCATTGGCCAACAAAGGAACTGTCTTTAGAAACTTGCCTAAGGAATCGTTCAGGACCCTGTATACCACTTATGTCAGACCAATCCTGGAATATGCAACTCCAGCCTGGAGCCCATACCTAGTTAAACACAAGAAAAAGTTAGAGAAAATTAGGTTCCGCGGTATGCCACCAGACTCGTCCCGGAACTGAAAGGTATGAGCGACGAGAAAAGGCTAAAAAAGCTGAACCTCACAACCCTGGAAAACAGAAGAGTTAGGGGAGACATGATAACCATCTACAAAATTCTCAGGGGAATTTACAGGGTGGACAAAGACAAACTCTTCATCACGGGTGGAACACGAACAATGGGACACAGGTGGAAACTTAGTACCCACATGAGCCAAAGAGACGTTAGAAAGAATTTGTTTCAGTGTCAGTAGGTAATAAATGGAATTCAGTAGTTAATAAAGGCAATGATGTGGTGGACTCTGACTCCATACATATTTTCAAATGTAGATATGATAGAGCCCAGTAGGCTCAAGAATCTGTACACTTGTTGATTGACAGTTGAGAGGCGGGACCAGAGAGGCCCCCGCAAGTACAATTAGGTGAGTACACCAGGCACCCCACACTCACCAGGCACCCTACACTCACCAGGCACCCCACACTCACCAGGCACCCCACACTCACCAGGCACCCCACACTCACCAGGCACCCCACACTCACCAGGCACCCCACACTCACCAGGCACCCCACACTCACCAGGCACCCCACACTCACCAGGCGCCCCACACTCACCAGGCACCCCACACTCACCAGGCACCCTACACTCACCAGGCACCCCACACTCACCAGGCACCCCACACTCACCAGGCACCCTACACTCACCAGGCACCCCACACTCACCAGCACCCCACACTCACCAGGCACCCCACACTCACCAGGCACCCCACACTCACCAGGCACCCCACACTCACCAGGCACCCCACACTCACCAGGCACCCCACACTCACCAGGCACCCCACACTCACCAGGCACCCCACACTCACCAGGCACCCCACACTCACCAGGCACCCCACACTCACCAGACACCCTACACTCACCAGGCACCCCACACTCACCAGGCACCCCACACTCACCAGGCACCCCACACTCACCAGGCACCCCACACTCACCAGGCACCCCACACTCACTAGGCACCCCACACTCACCAGGCACCCCACACTCACCAGACACCCCACACTCACCAGACACCCCACACTCACCAGACACCCCACACTCACCAGGCACCCCACACTCACCAGGCACCCTACACTCACCAGGCACCCCACACTCACCAGGCACCCCACACTCACCAGGCACCCCACACTCACCAGGCACCCCACACTCACCAGGCACCCCACACTCACCAGGCACCCCACACTCACCAGGCACCCCACACTCACCAGGCACCCTACACTCACCAGGCACCCTACACTCACCAGGCACCCCACACTCACCAGGCACCCCACACTCACCAGGCACCCTACACTCACCAGGCACCCCACACTCACCAGGCACCCCACACTCACCAGGCACCCCACACTCACCAGGCACCCCACACTCACCAGGCACCCCAAACTCACCAGGCACCACACACTCACCAGGCACCCCACACTCACCAGGCACCCTACACTCACCAGGCACCCCACACTCACCAGGCACCCCACATTCACCAGGCACCCCACACTCACCAGGCACCCTACACTCACCAGGCACCCCACACTCACCAGGCACCCTACACTAACCAGGCACCCTACACTCACCAGGCACCCCACACTCACCAGGCACCCCACACTCACCAGGCACCCCACACTCACCAGGCACCCCACACTCACCAGGCACCCCACACTCACCAGGCACCCCACACTCACCAGGCACCCCACACTCACCAGGCACCCCACACTCACCAGCCACCCCACACTCACCAGGCACCCCACACTCACCAGGCACCCCACACTCACCAGGCACCCCACACTCACCAGGTACCCTACACTCACCAGGCACCCCACACTCACCAGGCACCCCACACTCACCAGGCGCCCCACACTCACCAGGCACCCCACACTCACCAGCCACCCCACACTCACCAGGCACCCCACACTCACCAGGCGCCCCACACTCACCAGGCACCCCACACTCACCAGGCACCCCACACTCACCAGGCACCCCACACTCACCAGGCACCCCACACTCACCAGCCACCCCACACTCACCAGGCACCCCACACTCACCAGGCACCCCACACTCACCAGGCACCCCACACTCACCAGGCACCCCACACTCACCAGGCACCCCACACTCACCAGGCACCCCACACTCACCAGGCACCCCACACTCACCAGGCACCCCACACTCACCAGGCACCCCACACTCACCAGGCACCCCACACTCACCAGGCACCCCACACTCACCAGGCACCCCACACTCACCAGGCACCCCACACTCACCAGACACCCCACACTCACCAGGCACCCCACACTCACCAGGCACCCCACACTCACCAGGCACCCCACACTCACCAGGCACCCCACACTCACCAGGCACCCCACACTCACCAGACACCCCACACTCACCAGGCACCCCACACTCACCAGGCACCCCACACTCACCAGGCACCCCACACTCACCAGGCACCCCACACTCACCAGACACCCCACACTCACCAGGCACCCCACACTCACCAGGCACCCCACACTCACCAGACACCCCACACTCACCAGGCACCCCACACTCACCTGGCACCCCACACTCACCAGACACCCCACACTCACCAGGCGCCCCACACTCACCAGGCACCCCACACTCACCAGGCACCCCACACTCACCAGACACCCCACACTCACCAGGCACCCCACACTCACCAGGCACCCCACACTCACCAGACACCCCACACTCACCAGGCACCCTACACTCACCATGCACCCCACACTCACCAGGCACCCTACACTCACCAGACACCCCACACTCACCAGGCACCCCACACTCACCAGGCACCCCACACTCACCAGACACCCACACTCACCAGGCACCCCACACTCACCAGGCACCCCACACTCACCAGGCACCCCACACTCACCAGGCACCCCACACTCACCAGACACCCCACACTCACCAGGCACCCCACACTCACCAGGCACCCCACACTCACCAGACACCCCACACTCACCAGGCACCCCACACTCACCAGGCACCCCACACTCACCAGACACCCCACACTCACCAGGCACCCTACACTCACCATGCACCCCACACTCACCAGGCACCCTACACTCACCAGACACCCCACACTCACCAGGCACCCCACACTCACCAGGCACCCCACACTCACCAGGCACCCCACACTCACCAGGCACCCTACACTCACCAGGCACACCACACTCACCAGGCACCCTACACTCACCATGCACCCCACACTCACCAGGCACCCCACACTCACCAGGCACCCCACACTCACCAGACACCCCACACTCACCAGGCACCCTACACTCACCATGCACCCCACACTCACCAGGCACCCTACACTCACCAGACACCCCACACTCACCAGGCACCCCACACTCACCAGGCACCCCACACTCACCAGGCACCCCACACTCACCAGACACCCCACACTCACCAGGCACCCCACACTCACCAGGCACCCTACACTCACCATGCACCCCACACTCACCAGGCACCCCACACTCACCAGACACCCCACACTCACCAGGCACCCCACACTCACCAGGCACCCCACACTCACCAGGCACCCCACACTCACCAGGCACCCCACACTCACCAGGCACCCTACACTCACCAGACACCCCACACTCACCAGGCACCCTACACTCACCATGCACCCCACACTCACCAGGCACCCTACACTCACCGACACCCCACACTCACCAGGCACCCCACACTCACCAGGCACCCCACACTCACCAGGCACCCCACACTCACCAGGCGCCCCACACTCACCAGGCACCCCACACTCACCAGGCACCCCACACTCACCAGGCACCCCACACTCACCAGGCACCCCACACTCACCAGGCACCCCACACTCACCAGGCACCCCACACTCACCAGGCACCCCACACTCACCAGGCACCCCACACTCACCAGGCACCCCACACTCACCAGGCACCCCACACTCACCAGGCACCCCACACTCACCAGGCACCCCACACTCACCAGGCACCCCACACTCACCAGGCACCCCACACTCACCAGGCACCCCACACTCACCAGGCACCCCACACTCACCAGGCACCCCACACTCACCAGGCACCCCACACTCACCAGGCACCCCACACTCACCAGACACCCCACACTCACCAGGCACCCCACACTCACCAGGCACCCCACACTCACCAGGCACCCCACACTCACCAGGCACCCCACACTCACCAGACACCCCACACTCACCAGGCACCCCACACTCACCAGGCACCCCACACTCACCAGGCACCCCACACTCACCAGACACCCCACACTCACCAGGCACCCCACACTCACCAGGCACCCCACACTCACCAGACACCCCACACTCACCAGGCACCCCACACTCACCAGGCACCCCACACTCACCAGACACCCCACACTCACCAGGCGCCCCACACTCACCAGGCACCCCACACTCACCAGGCACCCCACACTCACCAGACACCCCACACTCACCAGACACCCCACACTCACCAGGCACCCCACACTCACCAGACACCCCACACTCACCAGGCACCCCACACTCACCAGACACCCCACACTCACCAGGCACCCCACACTCACCAGGCACCCCACACTCACCAGACACCCCACACTCACCAGGCGCCCCACACTCACCAGGCACCCCACACTCACCAGGCACCCCACACTCACCAGACACCCCACACTCACCAGACACCCCACACTCACCAGGCACCCCACACTCACCAGACACCCCACACTCACCAGGCACCCTACACTCACCATGCACCCCACACTCACCAGGCACCCTACACTCACCAGACACCCCACACTCACCAGGCACCCCACACTCACCAGGCACCCCACACTCACCAGACACCCCACACTCACCAGGCACCCCTCACTCACCAGGCACCCCACACTCACCAGGCACCCCACACTCACCAGGCACCCCACACTCACCAGACACCCCACACTCACCAGGCACCCCACACTCACCAGGCACCCCACACTCACCAGACACCCCACACTCACCAGGCACCCCACACTCACCAGGCACCCCACACTCACCAGACACCCCACACTCACCAGGCACCCTACACTCACCATGCACCCCACACTCACCAGGCACCCTACACTCACCAGACACCCCACACTCACCAGGCACCCCACACTCACCAGGCACCCCACACTCACCAGGCACCCCACACTCACCAGGCACCCTACACTCACCAGGCACACCACACTCACCAGGCACCCTACACTCACCATGCACCCCACACTCACCAGGCACCCCACACTCACCAGGCACCCCACACTCACCAGACACCCCACACTCACCAGGCACCCTACACTCACCATGCACCCCACACTCACCAGGCACCCTACACTCACCAGACACCCCACACTCACCAGGCACCCCACACTCACCAGGCACCCCACACTCACCAGGCACCCCACACTCACCAGGCACCCCACACTCACCAGGCACCCCACACTTACCAGGCACCCCACACTCACCAGACACCCCACACTCACCAGGCACCCCACACTCACCAGACACCCCACACTCACCAGGCACCCCACACTCACCAGGCACCCCACACTCACCAGGCACCCCACACTCACCAGGCACCCCACACTCACCAGGCACCCCACACTCACCAGGCACCCTACACTCACCAGACACCCCACACTCACCAGGCACCCTACACTCACCAGACACCCCACACTCACCAGGCACCCCACACTCACCAGGCACCCCACACTCACCAGGCACCCTACACTCACCAGACACCCCACACTCACCAGGCACCCCACACTCACCAGGCACCCCACACTCACCAGGCACCCCACACTCACCAGGCACCCCACACTCACCAGGCACCCCACACTCACCAGGCACCCCACACTCACCAGGCACCCCACACTCACCAGACACCCCACACTCACCAGGCACCCTACACTCACCATGCACCCCACACTCACCAGGCACCCTACACTCACCAGGCACCCCACACTCACCAGGCACCCTACACTCACCAGGCACCCCACACTCACCAGGCACCCCACACTCACCAGGCACCCTACACTCACCAGGCACCCTACACTCACCAGGCACCCCACACTCACCAGGCACCCTACACTCACCATGCACCCCACACTCACCAGGCACCCCACACTCACCAGGCACCCCACACTCACCAGACACCCCACACTCACCAGGCACCCCACACTCACCAGACACCCCACACTCACCAGGCACCCCACACTCACCAGGCACCCCACACTCACCAGGTACCCCACACTCACCAGGCAGCCCACACTCACCAGACACCCCACACTCACCAGGCACCCTACACTCACCAGACACCCCCACACTCACCAGGCACCCCACACTCACCAGACACCCCACACTCACCAGGCACCCCACACTCACCAGACACCCCACACTCACCAGGCACCCCACACTCACCAGACACCCCACACTCACCAGGCACCCTACACTCACCAGGCACCCCACACTCACCAGGCACCCTACACTCACCAGGCACCCCACACTCACCAGGCACCCCACACTCACCAGGCACCCCACACTCACCAGGCACCCCACACTCACCAGGCACCCTACACTCACCAGGCACCCCACACTCACCAGGCACCCCACAATCACCAGACACCCCACACTCACCAGGCACCCCACACTCACCAGGCACCCCACACTCACCAGACACCCCACACTCACCAGGCACCCCACAATCACCAGACACCCCACACTCACCAGGCACCCCACACTCACCAGACACCCCACACTCACCAGGCACCCCACACTCACCAGACACCCCACACTCACCAGGCACCCTACACTCACCAGGCACCCCACACTCACCAGGCACCCCACACTCACCAGACACCCCACACTCACCAGGCACCCCACACTCACCAGGCACCCCACACTCACCAGGTACCCCACACTCACCAGGCAGCCCACACTCACCAGACACCCCACACTCACCAGGCACCCCACACTCACCAGGCACCCCACACTCACCAGACACCCCACACTCACCAGGCACCCCACACTCACCAGGCACCCCACACTCACCAGGCACCCCACACTCACCAGGCACCCCACACTCACCAGGTACCCCACACTCACCAGGCAGCCCACACTCACCAGACACCCCACACTCACCAGGCACCCCACACTCACCAGGCACCCCACACTCACCAGGCACCCCACACTCACCAGACACCCCACACTCACCAGGCACCCCACACTCACCAGACACCCCACACTCACCAGACACCCCACACTCACCAGGCACCCCACACTCACCAGGCAGCCCACACTCACCAGACACCCCACACTCACCAGACACCCCACACTCACCAGGCACCCCACACTCACCAGACACCCCACACTCACCAGACACCCCACACTCACCAGGCACCCCACACTCACCAGACACCCCACACTCACCAGGCACCCCACACTCACCAGGCACCCCACACTCACCAGACACCCCACACTCACCAGACACCCCACACTCACCAGACACCCCACACTCACCAGACACCCCACACTCACCAGGCACCCCACACTCACCAGGCACCCCACACTCACCAGACACCCCACACTCACCAGACACCCCACACTCACCAGGCACCCCACACTCACCAGGCAGCCCACACTCACCAGACACCCCACACTCACCAGACACCCCACACTCACCAGGCACCCCACACTCACCAGGCACCCCACACTCACCAGGCACCCCACACTCACCAGGCACCCCACACTCACCAGGCACCCCACACTCACCAGGCACCCCACACTCACCAGGCACCCCACACTCACCAGACACCCCACACTCACCAGGCACCCCACACTCACCAGGCACCCCACACTCACCAGACACCCCACACTCACCAGACACCCCACACTCACCAGGCACCCCACACTCACCAGACACCCCACACTCACCAGGCACCCCACACTCACCAGGCACCCCACACTCACCAGGCACCCCACACTCACCAGGCACCCCACACTCACCAGGCACCCCCACACTCACCAGGCACCCCACACTCACCAGACACCCCACACTCACCAGGCACCCCACACTCACCAGGCACCCCACACTCACCAGGCACCCCACACTCACCAGGCACCCCACACTCACCAGGCACCCCACACTCACCAGGCACCCCACACTCACCAGGCACCCCACACTCACCAGGCACCCCACACTCACCAGGCACCCCACACTCACCAGGCACCCCACACTCACCAGGCACCCCACACTCACCAGACACCCCACACTCACCAGGCACCCCACACTCACCAGGCACCCCACACTCACCAGACACCCCACACTCACCAGGCACCCCACACTCACCAGACACCCCACACTCACCAGACACCCCACACTCACCAGGCACCCCACACTCACCAGACACCCCACACTCACCAGGCACCCCACACTCACCAGGCACCCCACACTCACCAGGCACCCTACACTCACCAGGCACCCCACACTCACCAGGCACCCCACACTCACCAGACACCCCACACTCACCAGGCACCTCACACTCTCCAGGCACCCCACACTCACCAGGCACCCCACACTCACCAGACACCCCACACTCACCAGGCACCCCACACTCACCAGACACCCCACACTCACCAGGCGCCCCACACTCACCAGGCACCCCACACTCACCAGGCACCCCACACTCACCAGGCACCCCACACTCACCAGGCACCCCACACTCACCAGGCACCCCACACTCACCAGGCGCCCCACACTCACCAGGCACCCCCACACTCACCAGGCACCCCACACTCACCAGGCACCCCCACACTCACCAGGCACCCCACACTCACCAGGCACCCCCACACTCACCAGGCACCCCACACTCACCAGGCACCCCACACTCACCAGGCACCCCACACTCACCAGGCACCCCCACACTCACCAGGCACCCCACACTCACCAGGCACCCCACACTCACCAGGCGCCCCACACTCACCAGGCACCCCACACTCACCAGGCGCCCCCACACTCACCAGGCACCCCACACTCACCAGGCACCCCACACTCACCAGGCACCCCCACACTCACCAGGCACCCCACACTCACCAGGCACCCCCACACTCACCAGGCACCCCACACTCACCAGGCACCCCACACTCACCAGGCACCCCACACTCACCAGGCACCCCCACACTCACCAGGCACCCCACACTCACCAGGCACCCCACACTCACCAGGCGCCCCACACTCACCAGCACCCCACACTCACCAGGCGCCCCACACTCACCAGCACCCCACACTCACCAGGCGCCCCACACTCACCAGACGCCCCACACTCACCAGCACCCCACACTCACCAGGCGCCCCACACTCACCAGCACCCCACACTCACCAGGCGCCCCACACTCACCAGCACCCCACACTCACCAGGCGCCCCACACTCACCAGGCGCCCCACACTCACCAGCACCCCACACTCACCAGGCGCCCCACACTCACCAGCACCCCACACTCACCAGGCTCCCCACACTCACCAGACGCCCCACACTCACCAGGCACCCCACACTCACCAGGCACCCCACACTCACCAGGCACCCCACACTCACCAGACACCCCACACTCACCAGGTACCCCACACTCACCAGACACCCCACACTCACCAGGCACCCCACACTCACCAGGCACCCCACACTCACCAGGCACCCCACACTCACCAGACATCCCACACTCACCAGGCACACCACACTCACCGGGCACACCACACTCACCAGCACCCCACACTCACCAGGCACCCCACACTCACCAGGCACCCCACACTCACCAGGCACCCCACACTCACCAGGCACCCCACACTCACCAGGCACCCCACACTCACCAGGCACCCCACACTCACCAGGCACCCCACACTCACCAGGCACCCCACACTCACCAGGCACCCCACACTCACCAGGCACCCCACACTCACCAGGCACCCCACACTCACCAGGCACCTTACACTCACCAGGCACCCCACACTCACCAGGCACCCCACACTCACCAGGCACCCTACACTCACCAGGCACCCCACACTCACCAGGCACCTTACACTCACCAGGCACCCCACACTCACCAGGCACCCCACACTCACCAGGCACCCCACACTCACCAGGCACCCCACACTCACCAGGCACCCCACACTCACCAGGCACCTTACACTCACCAGGCACCCCACACTCACCAGGCACCCCACACTCACCAGGCACCCCACACTCACCAGGCACCCCACACTCACCAGGCACCCCACACTCACCAGGCACCCCACACTCACCAGGCACCCCACACTCACCAGGCACCCCACACTCACCAGGCACCCCACACTCACCAGGCACCCCACACTCACCAGGCACCCCACACTCACCAGGCACCCCACACTCACCAGGCACCCCACACTCACCAGGCACCCCACACTCACCAGGCGCCCCACACTCACCAGGCACCCTACACTCACCAGGCACCCCACACTCACCAGGCACCCCACACTCACCAGGCACCCCACACTCACCAGGCACCCCACACTCACCAGGCACCCCACACTCACCAGGCACCCCACACTCACCAGGCACCTTACACTCACCAGGCACCCCACACTCACCAGGCACCCCACACTCACCAGGCACCCTACACTCACCAGGCACCCCACACTCACCAGGCACCTTACACTCACCAGGCACCCCACACTCACCAGGCACCCCACACTCACCAGGCACCCTACACTCACCAGGCACCCCACACTCACCAGGCACCCCACACTCACCAGGCACCTTACACTCACCAGGCACCCCACACTCACCAGGCACCCCACACTCACCAGGCACCCCACACTCACCAGGCACCCCACACTCACCAGGCACCCCACACTCACCAGGCACCCCACACTCACCAGGCACCCCACACTCACCAGGCACCCCACACTCACCAGGCACCCCACACTCACCAGGCACCCCACACTCACCAGGCACCCCACACTCACCAGGCACCCCACACTCACCAGGCACCCCACACTCACCAGGCACCCCACACTCACCAGGCACCCCACACTCACCAGGCACCCCACACTCACCAGGCACCCCACACTCACCAGGCACCCCACACTCACCAGGCACCCCACACTCACCAGGCGCCCCACACTCACCAGGCGCCCCACACTCACCAGGCACCCCACACTCACCAGGCGCCCCACACTCACCAGGCACCCCACACTCACCAGGCGCCCCACACTCACCAGGCGCCCCACACTCACCAGGCACCCCACACTCACCAGGCGCCCCACACTCACCGCACCGTTCCTAATCTGCTTGCCAGCAAACCATCGCAGCATCTCCAGTACAGCTGAGAACACTCGCGTCTTGTGTTCTGCCCCAAGACAGAACATTATCAAGAGAAACAAGAGAACATTAACAAGCTTGACAAGAACAATTTAGCAAGATACATAAATGAAAAAAAAAATATTAAGTTACAATAAAACATAAACAAATGTTTGGGAATTTGACTTTGTAAACACTACAAAATAGAGAAGTGAGGTGGTCCTGCAAGACAAGATATAACTCTCAAGATCTTAAGAACTCTCAATGTGTCGAGTTCCTGTCAGACACAGTTCACTCAAGAAGACATCAGTGTATAAATGGATCTTATTGCGATCATTTATCTCCATTAATTGCGCTTGATGACTTGACATAGTCAAGAATGAGGCCTCAGGTTTGGGCTGGGCTTAAGCCTACTAGCCTTTGAGAGGTTATTAAAACAACAAAATTACATATTAACTAGTATGTATAGTTAGGTACTCAGCATAGTCCCGAACTAAATAACAATAGTTGATATAACAGTCGGTTTATAATGATCCTTTCAAGCATCTTGCATATGCATCTTATCTTGAGATGATTTCAGGGCTTAGCGTCCCCGCGGCCCGGTCCTCGACCAGGCCTCCTTTTGGTTACACATCCCCAGGAAGCAGCTCGTAGCAGCTGTCTAACTCCCAGGTACTTATTTACTACTAAGTGAACAGATGCATCAGGGTGAAAGAAACTCAACCTATTTGTTTCCGCCTCCACCCGGGATCGAACCCAGTACCTTAAGACTCAGAATCCCTAGTGCTGTCCACTAAGCTAGCATGAAACGAGACTGATAGGTCTGTAATTGACAGGATCATTGGGCTTCAGTAATGGGCATAATTATTGCGTGTTTCCATTGTGTGGGCAGCACTCCACTTAGGAATGATTTGTTAAACAGGTGGAGTAGTGGATTCCCAGACACCCCACACAGTGCACTGAGTATGTCGTACGTGACCCCATCTTCACCGGGTGCTGTACTTCTACCGTACATTTTTTATATATGTATTTACATTTGTGGAGCCAGTAATCATTGTAATTACATATACTTTAAATATAGTGCACTTTCCTCGTGCTTCCTGTTTGTTTACACCAGACTTACAAGCCACGTGGCTCTGCTTACATGATGTATGAGCTGACAACTACACACACTGACCTAAGAGCACCATTTGTGGTGACTCTGACCTACTGACCTGGAAGGACGTTGACTTGGGTGCGGAGTGTGTCCTCCAAGGTGGTCAGGGTGATCGAGGCGCCGAAGACGACGCCAGTCTCCGTGACCGTAACTGAGGTGAGCTCCTCCACACACGTGGGATTGATGATCACCGGGTACTCCTGGTTCTTGAACTTCACTTCCACACCTGGTGTAGGTACAAGGTTATGTCAGATACTATTTAATATTTTATTTTTATTTTTATTTTATTTTATATATACAAGAAGGTACATTGGGATTGTGAGGATCCATAGGATAGTAATTACAATCTTGTAAAGCCACTAGTACGCGCAGCGTTTCGGGCAGAAGGAACGAATATTCTAATATCACTCTATAGCAGAGACAAATGTCACTACTCTTAGGCCAAGCTTAATGTTTGAGTTAGTACTGTGTGACCCTTCTTCTAATTACATTTTTAACACCATCTGCATTTGTGAAGCTGCCCTTGACTATATGAAGAGTCTGTGTGTGTCAAGAGATGCTGTTAATCTCAGTCTGACTGCATGGTTAGTCATTACCCTGAGTAGCCCTCAGTATAGTGACCATTGTGTGCTTTGAGGATATCCTCCAGAACATGAGAGTGATTAAAGCAACTGCAAAGCACCAGGTACCTCATTCCCAGCAGGTGTGTGTGTGTGCATGAATGAATGCTGCTTGTGTCTGATCAAATGAATTACTATTATACCAGAGCCTTCACTTGCCAGCTTCGGTATTGCCCACGATAATCTTGGCGTTGGGGTGCAGCGTCTTGAGCCGGAGGAGTTGAGCGAAGGAGTCTGGTCGATAGAAGACGACCCGTTTTCCTCGTATCTCCAAGTATTGCTTGTCAAGATCACTTCGCACCTGTTGCACCGAAGGAAAATTTATTCCTGAGAATTTGTTATGACGACTTCGATGTCCGTACAGATGGTCGGCAGACTATTCCACACTCTGGGCAGTGACTGGTAGACTATACAACACCCAGAGCTGTGACTGGTAGACTATTCCACACTCTGGGCAGTGACTGGCAGACTATACAACACCCAGAGCAGTGACTGGTAGACTATTCCACACACACATGACACAGTTTATCAGTTTATTCTACATAAACTTTAAATTAAATTGTTTCATGCTTTAAGAAAAGGTAATCTAGATCATCACCACCCATTACCTCCTTTTCCTCTTATATTACATCAGCTCCTTTACCAGTTATCGTTTCACTTACAACAGAGTTATTAGGCAGATATATTACGTGAGTGATACATATGTATCTCGTTAAGTGACGAGACACACGAGCTGATCACCTTTAGCTCCGGGGGGAAAATAATGTCCTGGCTAGGGTCGAGGGGCCGGAACTGTCTGGTGTCGTAGAGCAAGGCAGGTGCTTCCGTTTCTCCGTTTTCTGTTGCAGCTTCAAAAACAAAACAATTTTTTTTTTTACCAAAAATAATTGCGAGCTATATTACTAATAAATAAATATCGAAACCAAACATGTATTTTAATTAATATTGTCTATTAAAACAGGATTTTGTTTTTAAGATTAAAATCACATTGCCATTCACCAGTAGAGGTATGAGCACCCACCTTGACTGCTACAATCTGTACTTCGAAGCTTGCAACAGCCGGCTGTGCCACAGCCAGCAACATCAGAGGTCAGGTCACGGAAGCCCTCGAGGATGGGACGGTAGCCTGTACACCGACACAGGTTCCCTGGTGGTGAACATCTGGGTTAATGCACACCTGTCTTACTTACACACCAAGATTCGTTGGTGTGTTCCTTCTGAAGCTACTTCATGAATGACAGGATGAACTTAAAAAGTCCACTCTCAAGCTAGTTAAGGAATTTAAGAGGAATTATGATGCCAAGCTTCTATATGTGTCATTTGGCTAACTAACTCTTTGCTTAAAAGTATTTTGTGTTCTTAGTTTGGTTTAGAACAGGCTTGAATGTGGCCGGATGTGTTGCGGCAATAGGTGAACTGCACAAACATTTAACACACGCAGTTGGTACACAGTTAGGAACATGAATGAACAAGGTACGTGAGAAAACACTGAAGCCGTTCAATGGAATTGAACCCTCGTCTTTGAACTGGTCAGAGTGCTGATGGTGAGGGTCAACTCACCTGTGAAGTACTCGTTGAGATCGGCCATTGAGGGTGTAGGAGTGTTTCTGAGGAGTGTGTACATGGACATGACAATGCCAGGCGTGCAGAAGCCACACTGGGAGCCGTGCGCACGTGCTATGCGCTCCTGCACGGCGTGGAGGCCTGTGGTGGTGGATCCGATGCCCTCCACGGTGGTGACGGCCAGGCCATGCGTTGACACCACGGGAGTAAGGCAGGCGTTGACAGAGTAGTGGCTGCATGGGTAGGAGACACCTAGCTTAGTCACCTCACACATACACACACACACAGCCTCTAGGAGCTCGGGCGGGGACGTCAACAATTAAGGCGGATATCGCTTCATAAATCACCTAATTGTGCTGTGGGATGCTTACTTGGAGGTGAGTGCCTCTCAAAGTCAGTCATACAAGGTGTACAGTGTTTTTGATATATAAATTAGCTTTGGACGTAAGTTAAAATACGAAAAAGTAGCTTGAGAGTCTCAGCTTGGTATTAGTTTTTCACACCTGTGTGTTACATTACATCGCCACCAACTAGCCCCACCCCCCCTCCTCACCATAACACACCAGTGTAAACACACACACACACACACACACACGCACAAATCAGCCTACCGCCAACCTAACCCCTCACCCCCGGGACTGACCTTCCATCACTTACCCACCTGATGGCCCTCCTTCCTCTCTCCCTCTCGACCTCGCTATAACTCTCTCCCTCTCGACCTCGCTCTAACTCTCTCCCTCACTCTCCCTTTCACACCCTCACTCTCCCTTTCACTCCCTCACACTCCCTTCCACACCCTCACACTCCCTTCCACACCCTCACACTCCCTTCCACACCCTCACACTCCCTTCCACACCCTCACACTCCCTTCCACACCCTCACACTCCCTTCCACACCCTCACACTCCCTTCCACACCCCTCACACTCCCTTCCACACCCCTCACACTCCCTTCCACACCCCTCACACTCCCTTCCACACCCCTCACACTCCCACACCCCTCACACTCCCTTCCACACCCTCACACTCCCTTCCACACCCTCACACTCCCTTCAACATCCTCACACTCCCTTTCACCCCCTCTCTCCCTTTCACTTTCTCTTTCCCTTTCACTCCCTCTCCCTCCATCCCCCCACCAGTTAACCGGACAATAAAAACACACACACATCACACACAAACACAGCTGTGTGTGTGTGTATGTATGTGTGTGTGTGTGTGTGTGTGTGTGTGTGTGTGTGTGTACTCACCTAGTTGTACTCACCTAGTTGTGTCTG
The DNA here is from genome assembly GCF_040958095.1 of Procambarus clarkii. Taxonomy (NCBI): domain Eukaryota; kingdom Metazoa; phylum Arthropoda; class Malacostraca; order Decapoda; family Cambaridae; genus Procambarus; species Procambarus clarkii. The sequence continues at coordinate 31,637,607 of NC_091156.1, read as the reverse complement.
CAGGATCGAGCATTGACTCTTGGATCCCGCCTTTCGAGCATCGGTTGTTTACAGCAATGACTCCTGTCCCATTTCCCTATCATACCTGGTTTTAAAATTATGAATAGTATTTGCTTCCATAACCTGTTCCTGAAGTGCATTCCATTTTCCCACTACTCTCACGCTAAAAGAAAACTTCCTAACATCTCTGTGACTCATCTGAGTTTCAAGCTTCCATCCATGTCCCCTCGTTCTGCTACTATTCTGTGTGAACATTTCGTCTATGTCCACTCTGTCAATCCCTCTGAGTATCTTATACGTTCCTGTCATGTCCCCCCTCTCCCTTCTTCTTTCTAGTGTCGTAAGGCACAGTTCCCTCAGGCACTCCTCATACCCCATCCCTCGTACCTCTGGGACGAGTTTCGTTGCAAACCTCTGAACCTTTTCCAGTTTCATTATATGCTTCTTCAGATGGGGACTCCACGATGAGGCTGCATACTCTAAGACTGGCCTCACGTAGGCAGTGTAAAGCGCCCTAAATGCCTCCTTACTTAGGTTTCTGAATGATGTTCTAACTTTTGCCAGTGTAGAGTACGCTGCTGTCGTTATCCTATTTATATGTGCCTCAGGAGATAGATTAGGTGTTATGTCCACCCCCAGGTCTCTTTCACGCGTCGTCACAGGTAGGCTGTTCCCCTTCATTGTGTACTGTCCCTTTGGTCTCCTATCTCCTAGTCCCATTTCCATAACTTTACATTTGCTCGTGTTGAATTCTAGTAGCCATTTCTCTGACCATCTCTGCAACCTGTTCAGGTCCTCTTGGAGGATCCTGCAATCCTCATCTGTCACAACTCTTCTCATCAACTTTGCGTCATCCGCAAACATCGACATGTAGGACTCTACGCCTGTAAACATGTCGTTAACATATACAAGAAATAGAATTGGTCCCAGCACCGATCCTTGTGGTACTCCACTTGTTACTGTTCGCCAGTCCGACTTTTCGCCCCTTACCGTAACTCTTTGGCTCCTTCCTGTTAGGTAGTTCCTTATCCATGCTAGGACCTTTCCCCCCACCCCCGCCTGCCTCTCGAGCTTGAACAGCAGTCTCATGTGCGGTACTGTATCAAAGGCTTTTTGGCAGTCCAGAAATATGCAGTCTGCCCAACCATCTCTGTCTTGTCTTATCCTCGTTATTTTATCATAGAATTCCAGAAGGTTTGTTAGGCATGATTTCCCTGTCCAGAACCCATGTTGATGTTTGTTCACAAACCTAATATTCTCCAGGTGTGCAACCAGTCGTAGCCTAATTATTCTTTCCAGTATTTTACAGGGGATGCTTGTCAGTAGTTAAGTGCCTCCTCCCTATCACCTTTCTTGAAGATCAGCACGACATTTGCCTTCTTCCAGCAACTGGGCAGTTCTCCCGACATAAGTGACTCATTAAAGATCATTGCCAGAGGCACGCTGAGGGTCTGTGCTGCTTCTTTTAGTATCCACGGTGATACTTTGTCTGATCCAACTGCTTTCGTTGCATCTAGAGTTGTCAACTGTTTCATTACCTCCTTTGCTGTCACGTCTATATCTGATAATCTTTCATCAAGGGTAACCCCTTCCAACAATGGGAGCTGCTCAGGCTCGGTAGTGAACACTCCGTGGAAACTGGCATTCAGTGCCTCACAGATTTCCTTGTCACTTTTAGTATATGCCCCCTCTGTCTTCCTTAGTCTTGTCACTTGGTCGTTCCCCGACATTTTTCTTCTTATATGACTGTGTAGTAACTTAGGTTGTTTTTTCGCTTTGATTGCAATATCGTTCCCATAGTCCCTTTCCGATGTTCGTCTTATGTTAATGTAATCGTTCCTAGCTCTGTTGTATCTGATCCTGTTGTCCTCTGTCCTTTGTCTTCTGTACTTCCTCCACTCCCGCATGCTGGCCATTTTTGCTTCCTGACACTGTCTATTAAACCATGGGTTATTATATTCCTTCTTATTTTTTCCCTTTACTGTTGGTATAAATCTCTCTTCGGCCTCCTGGCATTTCTGTATGGCTAGGTCCATCATATCTTGGACTGTTTTTCCTCTAATTTCTTCCTCCCACTGCACTTCACCCAGATAGTCCCTTATCCTCTTATAGTCCCCTTTCCTGTAGTCAACTATTCTTTCCCAGATCTCTTGTCCCATGGTCATAAGTTTGAATTCCATCATGTAGTGTGTGTGTGTGTGTGTGTGTGTGTGTGTGTGTGTGTGTGTGTGTGTACTCACCTAGTTGTACTCACCTAGTTGTGTTTGCGGGGGTTGAGCTCTGGCTCTTTGGTCCCGCCTCTCAACCGTCAATCAACAGGTGTACAGATTCCTGAGCCTATCGGGCTCTGTCATATCTACACTTGAAACTGTGTATGGAGTCAGCCTCCACCACATCACCCCGTAATGCATTCCATTTGTCAACCACTCTGACACTAAAAAAGTTCTTTCTAATATCTCTGTGGCTCATTTGGGCACTCAGTTTCCACCTGTGTCCCCTTGTGCGTGTTCCCCTGGTGTTAAATAGACTGTCTTTATCTACCCTATCAATCCCCTTCAGAATCTTGAATGTGGTGATCATGTCCCCCCTAACTCTTCTGTCTTCCAGCGAAGTGAGGTTTAATTCCCGTAGTCTCTCCTCGTAGCTCATACCTCTCAGCTCGGGTACTAGTCTGGTGGCAAACCTTTGAACCTTTTCCAGTTTAGTCTTATCCTTGACTAGATATGGACTCCTTGCTGGGGCTGCATACTCCAGGATTGGCCTGACATATGTGGTATACAAAGTTCTGAATGATTCTTTACACAAGTTTCTGAATGCCGTTCGTATGTTGGCAAGCCTGGCATATGCCGCTGATGTTATCCGCTTGATATGTGCTGCAGGAGACAGGTCTGGCGTGATATCAACCCCCAAGTCTTTTTCCTTCTCTGACTCCTCAAGAATTTCCTCTCCCAGATGATACCTTGTATCTGGCCTCCTGCTCCCTACACCTTTCTTCATTACATTACATTTGGTTGGGTTAAACTCTAACAACCATTTGTTCGACCATTCCTTCAGCTTGTCTAGGTCTTCTTGAAGCCTCAAACAGTCCTCTTCTGTTTTAATCCTTCTCATAATTTTAGCATCGTCCGCAAACATTGAGAGAAATGAATCGATACCCTCCGGGAGATCATTTACATATATCAGAAACAAGATAGGACCGAGTACAGAGCCCTGTGGGACTCCACTGGTGACTTCACGCCAATCGGAGGTCTCACCCCTCACCGTAACTCTCTGCTTCCTATTGCTTGTGTGTGTGTGTGTGTGTGTGTGTGTGTGTGTGCTCTCTCTCTTTCCTCTCTCTCTCAACTCTCAATGTTTGCGGACGATGCCAAAATTATGAGAAGGATTAAGACAGAAGAGGACTGTTTGAGGCTTCAAGAAGACCTAGACAAGCTGTAGGAATGGTCGAGCAAATGGTTGTTAGTGTATAACCCAACCAAATGTAATGTAATGAAGATAGGTGTAGGAAGCAGGAGGCCAGATACAAGGTATCATCTGGGAGAGGAAATTCTTCAGGAGTAAGAGAAAGAAAAAGACTTGGGGTTGATATCACGCCAGACCTGTCTCCTGCAGCATATATCAAGAGGATAACATCAGTGGCATATGCCAGGCTGGCCAACATACGAACGGCATTCAGAAACTTGTGTAAGAAATCATTCAGAACTTTGTATACCACAAATGTCAGGCCAATCCTGGAGTATGCAGCCCCAGCATGGAGTCTATATCTAGTCAAGGATAATACTAAACTGGAAAAGGTTCAAAGGTTTGCCACCAGACTAGTACCCGAGCTGAGAGGTATGAGCTACGAGGAGAGACTACGGGAATTAAACCTCACTTCGCTGGAAGACAGAAGAGTTTTTTTTTTTTTTTTTTTTTTTTTTTTTTTTTTTTTTTTATGAGATATATACAAGAGTTGTTACATTCTTGTACAGCCACTAGTACGCGTAGCGTTTCGGGCAGGTCCCTGGAATACGATCCCCTGCCGCGAAGAATCGTTTTTTCACCCAAGTACACATTTTACTGTTGTGTTAAACAGAGGCTACATTTAAGGAATTGCGCCCAGTAAATCCTGCCTGGCCAGGATACGAACCCATGACAGCGCTCGCGGAACGCCAGGCTAGTGTCTTACCACTACACCACGGAGACTGCGGAGTTAGGGGGGACATGATCACCACATTCAAGATTCTCAAGGGAATTGATAGGGTAGATAAAGACAGGCTATTTAACACCAGGGGAACACGCACAAGGGGACACAGGTGGAAACTGAGTGCCCAAATGAGCCACAGAGATATTAGAAAGAACTTTTTTAGTGTCAGAGTGGTTGACAAATGGAATGCATTAGGAAGTGATGTGGAGGAGGCTGACTCCATACACAGTTTCAAGTGTAGATATGATAGAGCCCAATAGGCTCAGGAATCTGTACACCTGTTGATTGACGGTTGAGAGGCAGGACCAAAGAGCCAGAGCTCAACCCTCGCAATCAAAACTAGGTGAGTACAACTAGGTGAGTACAGGTCAAGCGGGATGGTAAGACAACAGAATGAAGCTGGAGGAGAGGGACTGGACGAGTTACACATGGAGATGATTGCTAAGTCATGGAAAGAAATCAGTGAGGAATTGAAGGACCTGAGGGAAACTATATGTAAGCTACAGATATAACTAAGTGCAGTACAAGAGGAGATAAAAAGCCTAAAAACAGGCCCTCATCAGACTCTGGCCCAAGGGACCATCCCCCAGGTACCAGGAGATGTAGCAATGGCAGGGACCCCTACAATTGGTCCAACCTTTGCTGAAATGCTGAAGAGCCCAGGAGCAATGTCCACAGTCAAGGAAGTTGTAATGAAAGCAGTAACCTCACAGGAGGCAGCTAGATGCACAAGCCAGCTAATGGAAAGGAAAAGAGCTGTAGTAGTGGTAGGTGTGAAGGAACAAGAGGGTTCCACAAGGGAGGAATCGAGGACTAAAGACAACGCTGCAGTGGCAGGGATATTAAAGGAGAAAAGAATGGAAGGGGCTGAACGAGACATAGAACAGTTTTTCCGGGTTGGCCAGTACAACAGAGACAAAAAAAGATTGACCAAGGTAGTGTTCAAGAGCGAGGCCATCAATGAGGACATCCTTGAAATGAAGAGCAAACTGAGGTATGCAAGGAACTACAAAGAGGTATATGTTCAGAGGGACATAACCAGGGACGAGATAGTAAGGGCAGCAGATGCAAGGAAAAGGTGCACGGAGAGGGAAGGGAGCCAGGGAACCTCAGCCTCCAACCCAGCAATCCCAGAGGGGAGTGGGGAACCCCAACCCAGGAACTCAGGAACCCCAGGGGGATATGCAAGACCCCAGCCCACCACCCAACAGGGCCCCCCCCCCTTTGCCCCAGCATGAACCCTTCCTTGCCCCTGCACAATGCCCATCATAAAACCCAAATCCTCCCTCTTCCCTTACCCCAAGTATCCCCTGCTTTCCTTGCAGCCCCTGGACTTCTTCCTGCCCCAAGCAGGCTCAGGCGAGACCTAAGCCCTCCATCCCCCACTCCACCTCCCCCCAAACCCCTGTCAACTACACCGCAGGAGGGCGTGCCCTCTCCCCAAGCAATCCCTGCTCCCTCACCCACAGGCCTTCTTCCTGCCCCAAGCAGGCCTGAGCAAACCCTAAGCCCTCCAGCCCCCACTAGACCTCCCCCTGAACCCCTGGCAACTACCTCACAGGAGAATGAGCCTGCCCAAGTAGCAAAGACCACGGAACAACTTCCTACACTTGTGGGGGAGTGAGGGTGAAATTGGATATAAGAAAGTGAGCTTCAAGGTAATGTACTCAAACATTGATGGGATTACCAATAAAGCAAGTGAACTGGCAGAAAGGGCGCAAGAAGAAAACCCTGATGTAATAGGACTCACGGAAACAAAATTGTCAGGAGTCATAACAGATGCTGTGTTTCCAAAGGACTAATATATAGTAAGGAGAGAGAGGGAAGGGAGAGGAGGTGGAGGAGTGGCCCTGCTGATAAGGAAGGACTGGAGTTTTGATGAGATGAAAATTCCGGGCTGTGACTGATTCAGAGATTACATAACAGGAACTATAACAATGGGTGGACCTAAGATAATAGTGGTAGTCATTTACAACCCTCCCCTAAATGACAGAAGACCTAGACAGGAGTTTGATAGGAACAACATGGCAACCATTAATATAATAGAGAGCAGCAGTTTCAGTTGCCTGCAGGAATGGCTCAAGACTCTTAATCATGGACGATTTCAACCATGGAAAGATTGACTGGGAAAATGGGGACCCACATGGTGGTGCAGATTTGTGGAGAGCTAAACTCTTGGAAGTAGCAACAAGGAACTTTCTGAGCCAGAATGTCAGGGAACCCACAAGAATGAGAGGCAATGAAAAACCAGCTAGATTCGATTTGATATTCACCCTGTATGAGTCAGAAATAAGGGAAGTCAAAGTTGAAGCCCCCATAGGAATGAGTGACTACAGTGTACTGACTTTTGAGTACTTGGTGGAGGTAGGGATAACCTACCCAAGGATGGGATTGGAGGGAAAAAGACTAAATTACCAAAGAGGAAAATGTGATGAGATGAGGAACTTCCTCAGAGGAATACCATGGGAAACAGAACTTAGAGACAAGAATGTGCAGCACATGAGGGATTTTGTCACCCAGAAGTGCCAGGAAGCTGCAGACAGGTTTATCCCCGTCCAAAAGGAGAAAAACGAAAAACAGAAAACTCATGGTTCAGTTAGGAATGCAAGGTAGCGAAGCAACTGAGTAAAAGAACATGGAGAAACTACAGAAATAACAGAACACCGGAGAGCAGGGAGAGATACCAGAGGGCCAGAAATGAGTACCTCAGAGTAAGGAGGGAAGCAGAGAGACAGTTTGAAAATGACATCGCGAGTAAAGCCAAGACCCAACCAAAGCTGCTTCACAGCCACATCAGGAGGAGAACAGCAGTGAAGGAACAAGTGATGAAACTGCAAAAAGGGGAGAACAGATACGCAGAGAATGACAAGGAGGTGTGTGAAGAACTCAACAAGAGATTCCAGGAGGACACAATAGAACAAGGAGAAGCCCCTGCACTAAATGAGGAGGCGGCAAACCAAGCAACCTTGGAGGAATTTGACCTCACCAGTGATGAGGTCAAAAGGTGTCTGCTGGAGCTGGATGTGACAAAGGCTGTTGGGCCTGATAGAATCTCACCATGGATACTAAAGGAAGATGCAGAAGCATTAAGTGTGCCACTCTCTATGGTGGCCTCACAGGTTTAATAGAATTCTATGACCAGACAACAAAAAATAGGCAGAAAAGAGAAGGGTGGGCCGACTGCATTTTCTTGGACTGTCAGAAAGCCTTTGATACAGTACCCCATAAAAGGCTGTTAAAAAAGTTGGAACAACAGGCAGGAGTAAAAGGGAAGGTGCTCCAGAGGATAAGGAAATACTTAAGCAACAGGAAACAGCGAGTAACGGTGAGGGGGGGGGGGGAGACATCAGAGTAGCAAGATGTCACCAGCGTAGTCCCACAGGGCTCAGTACTTGGACCCATCCTGTTTCTAATATATGTAAACGATCTTCCGGAGGGTATAGACTCCTTCCTCTCAATGTTTGCTGATACAAAAATTATGAGAAGAATCAGAACGGATGAAGATTGACAGAGACTACAGGATGACCTGGACAAACTGTAGGAATGGTCTAAAAAATGGCTGCTAAAGTTCAACTCAGGAAAGTGTAAGGTAATGAAATTAGGCGAAGGAAGCAGAAGGCTGAATACAAGGTATCATCTGGGAGGTGAAATCCTGCAAGAGTCAAACAGAGAGAAAGATCTGGGGGTTGATATCACACCGAACCTGTCCCCAGAGGCCCACATCAAAAGAATATCATCAGCGGCATATACTAGACTGGCCAACATAAGAACTGCCTGTAGAAATTTGTGTAAGGAATCGTTCAGGACCTTGTATACCACTTATGTAAGACTAATCCTGGAGTATGCAGCTCCAGCCTGTAGTCCATACCTAGTTAAACAAGACAAAGTTAGAGAAGATTCAGCGGTATGCCACCAGGCTCGTCCCGGAACTGAGAGGAATGAGCTACGAGGAAAGGCTAAAGGAGCTGAGCTTCACATCCCTGGAAAACAGAAGAGTAAGGGGTGGCATGATAACCACCTACAAAATTCTCAGGGGAATTGACAGGGTGGACAAAGACAAACTCTTCAGCAAGGGTGGAATACGAACAAGGGGACACAGGTGGAAACTTAGTACCCAGATGAATCACAGAGATGTTAGAAAGATTTTTTTCAGTGTCAGAGTAGTTAATAAATGGAATTTACTAGGATGTGATGTGGTGGAGGCTGGTTCCATACACAGTTTAAGATGTAGATATGATAGAGCCCAGTAGGCTCAGGAATCTGTACACCAGTTGATTGTCAGTTGAGAGGAGGGACCAAAGAGCCAAAGCTCAACTCCCGCAAGCACAATTAGGTGAGACATCACATACACAGCCTCACAACAACTAGGTGAGTGCAACTAGGTGAGTACATCACACACACACACATACACAGCCTCACATCACACACACACACACACAGCCTCACATCACACACACACATACACAGCCTCACATCACACACACACATACACAGCCTCACATCATACACACACATACACAGCCTCACATCACACACACACACACAGCCTCACATCACACACACACATACACAGCCTCACATCACACACACACACACAGCCTCACATCACACACACACATACACAGCCTCACATCATACACACACATACACAGCCTCACATCACACACACACATACACAGCCTCACATCACACACACACACACAGCCTCACATCACACACACACATACACAGCCTCACATCATACACACACATACACAGCCTCACATCACACACACACATACAGCCTCACATCACACACACACATACACAGCCTCACATCATACACACACATACACAGCCTCACATCACACACACACACACAGCCTCACATCACACACACACATACACAGCCTCACATCACACACACACACACAGCCTCACATCACACACACACATACACAGCCTCACATCACACACACACACACAGCCTCACATCACACACACACATACACAGCCTCACATCACACACACACACATACACAGCCTCACATCACACACACACATACACAGCCTCACATCACACACACACATACACAGCCTCACATCATACACACACACACACACACACACACACACACACACACAGCCTCATATCACATACACAGCCTCACCACACACACACCTTGTTATAAACTATTCCTTTGTTTAAACTAATTTCGTAATAATCTATATGAAAACAGTGCAATTAACATACTTGTGTGGGTCACAGATCAACATTCCTGTTCATCTGCTGAAGCTTCAAGGTATTTAGATTCTTTACCAAATTACAATAATTGACAAATAATATCAGGAATTATACAACATGTTTAACAGCATTTACGATCTAATTAACACAAGTTATATTAAGTCGTCTAAATTGAATAGTTATAGCTATTGTCTATTATGTTATAGATGCACTGCACAAGTGAATGATATACAATGAAATATGAAGAACTGATGGCTTGAAGTGTATGATATGAGGTACAAAATGATTTGTGACAACATAAGCAAAGCGCTGCAGGAGCAGGATCCGTGCTGCACAAGGCTCACAGTGACCGGGTCAGGTTACGTCACTTGCAGCAGGAGCAGGACCCGTGCTGCACAAGGCTCACAACGACCGGGTCAGGTTACGTCACTTGCTGCAGGAGCAGGACCCGTGCTGCACAAGGCTCACAGTGACCGGGTCAGGTTACGTCACTTGCTGCAGGAGCAGGACCCGTGCTGCACAAGGTTCACAACGACCGGGTCAGGTTACGTCACTTGCTGCAGGAACAGGACCCGTGCTGCACAAGGTTCACAACGACCGGGTCAGGTTACGTCACTTGCTGCAGGAACAGGACCCGTGCTGCACAAGGTTCACAACGACCGGGTCAGGTTACGTCACTTGCTGCAGGAACAGGACCCGTGCTGCACAAGGTTCACAACGACCGGGTCAGGTTACGTCACTTGCTGCAGGAACAGGACCCGTGCTGCACAAGGTTCACAACGACCGGGTCAGGTTACGTCACTTGCTGCAGGAGCAGGACCCGTGCTGCACAAGGTTCACAACGACCGGGTCAGGTTACGTCACTTGCTGCAGGAGCAGGACCCGTGCTGCACAAGGTTCACAACGACCGGGTCAGGTTACGTCACTTGCTGCAGGAGCAGGACCCGTGCTGCACAAGGTTCACAACGACCGGGTCAGGTTACGTCACTTGCTGCAGGAGCAGGACCCGTGCTGCACAAGGTTCACAACGACCGGGTCAGGTTACGTCACTTGCTGCAGGAACAGGACCCGTGCTGCACAAGGTTCACAACGACCGGGTCAGGTTACGTCACTTGCTGCAGGAACAGGACCCGTGCTGCACAAGGTTCACAACGACCGGGTCAGGTTACGTCACTTGCTGCAGGAACAGGACCCGTGCTGCACAAGGTTCACAACGACCGGGTCAGGTTACGTCACTTGCTGCAGGAACAGGACTCGTGCTGCAACAAAGGTCACAACGACCGGGTCAGGTCACATGTACTTACATGACCTTGTCGTTGGTGCGGTCGTATCTGGAGATCATGACGGTGCAGGCGCCGCAGCCGCCCTCGCCGCACCCAAGCTTCGTGCCGCATAACCGCACTCTCCCTGCGTCAAGGAAAATATACACACACAAATATGCCTAAGAGAAACACAAATTTTCAACCTGAGTCAGCAGGGTCGGTGATCGATCCACGATGGTGCAAGCGGTTGCGCATTATTCCTTTACTTCATATTCCAGCTCCATGTCCTCACATCCCGCCCTCCATACAAGTTCTATGTATCCTTACTGGCTTTCCGCCCTCGCCTGCCAATTACTTTACGGTACACGTGTTTATCTTCGCTCGTGTGGGTCTTGTAGTTTACCAAAAGGCAGCAGGTGAGTATTGGCTTACAATTTGACAGATTCTGGGTCCTTTAAAGTCACTGACTCAGTCGCCCTCTGACGACTTCCAGGAACTAAGTGTTAGTACCCATCTCTCACATTCTGAACATGTCGACGTCAAGTTCTTCCTGTCAACGAGGATAGGAAACCGGCAGCTTGTCGAAGGTCCCCCTCATTTGCCTTTATGAACTATATATTACTACGATAGATTTTTATATTTCTTATGTACCCAATATCCATCCTATGGGTGGCAGTGGGCCCGGAATACCCGTCCTGTGGGTGGTTGTGGACCCATACCCGTCCCGTGGCAATAGAAGGAACAGAGCTCCAAAATTTATTAAGGTAAGTAACAATCTTTATAAGCTAGCTTCACAGTTGAATGTAAATATATATCAATGTCTTTTATAACACAATTGGTTCAAGAAACTTGTCCACAACAATCTCTAAGCTGAACAATTTATAGCTGCATGAAGGACGATAAATTTTTAAAATATAGCAGCGAGATTATAATTGAATCGAATTCTGGGAATGTAGAGTTTTCAGTCAGCCATTCCTTTTATATTATAGTACATACACCCACTATTTGGTCATACGAGCAAAAATTCATCGTTATACCCCAAAAGTTCACGTTTTCTGTTGTTGAATTAGCCCGAAATGTAGCTTAAGAAAATGGAAATTAAAGCAAAGACCCTAACCTAACCTGTCCAACAAACCTTTTCTTAATACAATCTATTTTAGGTGTAATTGAGTACATATATTGGATTACACTAGACATAGAAATGTTTAAGTTTGATTTTGGTATATTTGTTCGTGCCCTCTGCAAACTAACGGCATCACACGCAAACATTTTTGGCTGCAACAACCCATTCTTGTACACATGATTAAACAGTTTAAATTAATACTATTACTGAGGACGCGTTGCCCGGGGCGGAGGTATCAAGAAGCGGCCAGCCAGGATTGGTGAGGAGGTTATGGTGTAACCAGATCTTTCCCCAACCGGGTGATCAGTGACATCCTATATATCCGTGTCTGGCCACTCCTGCTGGAGGATCTTCCAGCACGGGCACCCCTGGCTGTATTTTACAGTTTTATTCTTCATTTCATTGTAACAAAGGATACGTTTGTTGCGAAGGTAACTTAGAAGCGTCCACTCAGGGTCCACACTGGAGTCCTCCACCTGAAACGTACAATAATTGTTACTCCACACTTAAGGGGCCATTAAGAGGTAGCAGCACTGGAACTATCCATCAGGTGGTAGCAGTGCTGGAGCTATTCCTCAAGTGGTAGTAGTACTGGAGCAATCCAAGTGTGTACCTCAAGTGGTGGTAGTACTGGAACAATCCCTCAAGTATTCGCAGCATGGGTGAGGGGAGGGCCATCAGGGATGTAATGAGGACCTAAACAGTAGTAACCATGCAGATATATCCTCCCCCACTACCCCTTAGAGCACAGTTATCTTCCCAAGCATACATCCTCTTGCACCCATACGTGATGAAGCCTGTCAAGAGGACATTGTATGTCTTATACAAAACATGCATTTTTTTGTGTGGTACATGTTTTGTACCAATGTACATTAACGGTACATGTTTTGCCACTGTCTCATCTCTAATGTTACATTATGCAGTGTTTTACAAATATATTTATATGTTTTTTCAAGTTGTTATTTCAATTTATGTCAATAAATGTAAGTTTGATTTACAGTGATGAGAAGTTCAGTCCAGCTACACTTGTAACAAATATGGTTAATAGTTGGCGCATTATGTATTCGAGTTCCAGTCAATATTAAAATTAGAATTATATACCTTTTCAGTAATTATAATGAAAAAGTGTTTAATTATAATCCCAATACAGGTAGAAAATCTAATACACGATGCGCCGTCTATTAACGGAGCTCTGGAACTAGCAGGTAATGCTCACCATGTGTGTTCTAAAACGGTTGGGCAAGCTTCCTTTCACCTGATGCACATTTTTTCACCTAGCAGCTAAATAGGTATCCGGGAGTTAGGCAACTATTGTGCGGTTGCATCTTGGGGAGGGTCAGTAGATGACCTTAAGGGGAAAAATGAGCGGGGGGGATGGGGGACCATCGGTAAACCTAAGTAGAGGTTTCCCCATCCTCCCTCCTCCCCACACACACACTTCCCTCCTCCCCACACACACACTTCCCTCCTCCCCACACACACACTTCCCTCCTCCCCACACACACACTCCCCTCCTCCCCATTCACACATTCTACCCCTTTATATGACCAGGTTCTTCAATTACATTAATTGTGGTCCATCCTGCACACTGAAGTCCTTCGCCGCCGCCGCTCCGTTTGTTGCGTTGGTCATGGTACCCATGACAGCCGTCCACACAAACTTCTGGAGCATTCTTCGGACTTTTTGAAGTGCTGTTCAAACCACACAAGCTGAAAATTAAGAAATTACGACGTTTCGGTCCGTCCTGGACCATTGTTACACGACCTGCTAAGGATCCAGAACGGACCGCAACGTCGTCGTATCTTCATCTTCTGGTGTGTGGTTTGCTCATCATATCTCTCGCCACGTTATTGCGAATCGTCGTCTGTATTTGAAGTACTGTGTCAAGAATGGTCATGTTAAGCTCCTACGCGAGTTACCAAGATACTGTAACCAGGTGTGACGGTTATATTAACGTCGTCTGTTGGGGGAAACGAACACGCCTAGCAGCGAATTCATCAGCCCATCTTCCTGTTTTGGTAGTACTTATAGCAACGATGAGGACCTTAGCATATATTCCGACGTAAAACATTTTAGAAAGTAGGAATCTGAACTATTGAGTTGGACAAACCGAAGAACTATTTTTTTATTTGTTTTGCTTTGACTAACCTAACCTAACCTTCCTAGGCTCAATACACTATACCTGAAGGCCTAATATCGTATGTGTGTGTACTATACTAGGCCAGGGAATATTTGTTTCTTTTTAGCTAAATTTTTTTAAGAATTTCTTACTAGTCAGTACACAATTATATAAAAGCTAAGTACGTACGAATTCGTGACTATTGACGATCGTCACAATATGTACTATCTAAACAGGAGGATGGGCTGCCAGCAAACACACTGTTAGATAAAACATTTTTGGGGAGCCTACCAGAGACAAAATCATGGCCACTTCTAAGCACGTACCCATCTCAGCAACTATGCAAAACAACAACCTCCAGTGCCCTCCAGCAGAGCCCGAGCCGGCCGACGCTGCCCCACACCTATGGCACACCAGGAGTTCAATCCCAATGCTTGGCCAAGCCTGCGCTGGACATCGTCTCTCCGGCCCGAAGAGGAAATCAAACAATCTATCGACTTCCCTGTGATCCCAGGCGACAAGTGCGGCAGGCGTCGCAAGAATCCAGACCGTTGACCTGGAATGCTTGACGGTAGTGTCAAGATAAATAGGATAAAATCGCGTCACGTGTTCCGGTGGCTCCTAGGCAAACTAGGTATCCCAACCTGCCCTCACGCCAGGCTCGTTAAAGCGGCGGCTGTACCCTCTCCCCTTCCCCAAGACGCATTCATAAATTTTAACATACTGTGTATTAAAAGACTGTAACATTAAAGATATATTAAAGTTGTATGTATACCTGTTGTTAGGCATTGGTTAGGTTAGCTGTAGATTTTGTTGGATATTTATACAGCGTTGCGAATCTAACAGAGGTCGTCAGAAGAGCGCTGTTGGAGAAATGATCGATGGTAATCAGTCGTGTGTCGTGTATAAACCGTTTTCCATTCACAAACAGGGGGGGAGGGGGGGGGGGGGGGTTGGCGGCTGCATGGGATGACATTTGTCTTTGTTGATTAGGACGACTCCCAACTGATTACGTTCGAACATTTTTTGAACGGGGCCTCGCTGACCTCTGATCGCATCGTAGCTCTGTAAATGCTTCGCCCACGTTCTTCAAATACAAATAATTGCCAGAAGAACCTAAACACTTAACCTATACCTAACTATTCATTAAACTTTAATATACAATAATATTAACTTGTATATGAGAAACCTGTTTTTAATACAGACTTAAAATTGATAAACAAGTCATAGGGGAGCGGCGGCCGCAGCTCTAAAGAGCCTGACCTGAGGACGGGTTGATAAATCCTTCACCCACCTACTGCAAATACCAATAATGTCCAACGGGACCTAACCAGCTAACCTAAGTTACACCTAAATATTCAACTCATTCATTTACTTAATAATATTTCCTTCTATTTAAGAAAATACAAATTTTGAATACGCAGTGCGTTTTGGGGTTCGGCCGCTGGATGGAATGGATTGGTCTGAGGATGGGTTGTGTGTGTGTAACGTGCTTCATTCATAAACTGGGGGGGAGCAGCAGCTGGATTAACGAGTCACCAACAGTACGTTACCAACAGTATGAGACCTCTTGACAGGTCTTAGAAAGAAGTAAACAACTTGAGCTCTGACGTTATTCAGCATGACGTCGGTAAGTTAAAGTAAACAATAACTGCCTCATGTTAAGTTTATTAGGTACAAGTTTCATGATTTCCAAAGTAACGGCAAAACTGCTTTTAGTGGACGCAGTATCCTGGAGCAACGTCGAACCAACACCATCAACGAAGCAAAACAAGCAAAGACAAAAGGAGACAAATAATGAAAAAATACATACAAGGATCCAGAGCCATAATATATAGTTCAAAACATGAACAAAAATGATCAGTAAGCAAACAACATACATAAAATTACGTATAAAGCCATGCCCATACCGGGCACAGCGAAAGCACCGAATACAATGGAACAACCACAAACCTGTCAATACAGCCAGACCCCCACACACACTGCGTAAACAAAACCTGCCACAAGCAAGAGCCTTGGAGGAGGAGAAGACCAGCCATACACGGACACACCAGAACAAAGAGAAAAGAAGGCGCAGAAAACAAGAAAGAAAAAGCACGTGAGCCACACACCACACAAAACATTAACAGAAATACAGAAATACATAAATACATAAATACAAATGGACAACCAGCCCTCCAGAACAGATACATAACATGAACATAAAGACCTAAGTACATAAAGACATCCAGAAAGAGAAAGGAAATACAGAACATTGATCAGTAACAGGGCAAAGCTCAACGCACATTGCCCTCACAAAAAAAAAACAAAAAAACAGGCTCACGAAGGAGTCAGAAATGGAGACCAACACCACACACACGCACACACAGTTCCACCCACCAGATCACGCAGGAACCTGGAAAGAAGCGCACACACACACACCAGGAGCAACACAAGAATACACACACACTCAACCCTCACTACAACGTACATTAACAGGCCCCTGGATCTCAGGCTCAATCCCACTCACACTAATGGGGGGAAAATCACTCTCCAAAAAAAACAAAAAAACACAGAAGATTCCACAGCCGCACCAGTGCGGCACCCAGCCACGACGTGACCTCAATCACCATACCGGAAACAAGTACGGGGCTGGTCTTGATAAAACACCTGCATGGTGAAACCGTAGAAGTTAACCAGAGACGGATTTGCACTGGTCAAATTCATGCCAAGTGTCCGAACGCCAAGCTGTAACCCAGCAAAACGCCCAAAACATAAACTTAATTCAACGTAAAACAACTCTACCAAACCTGGCAAAGCAGGCACGCAGCACAGGCTCAGGGAAATTCAAGGGCACCCCATGAACACTCACGTACTTCGGTGGCACTCACTGATCCGACACCATAACAGTTAAAGCAGCATCAGGAATCGAACGTACGAAATACTGGTACTTAAGAGACGTGGCAAATTTCACAGCCACACACCGATTTGACACCTTCTCCAATCCCTGAAGATCGTTAACGTCCACATTAAGGGCGTGCAAGAGCGCCACCTCCACAATCGCCCAGTCTGCAAGCACCGAGAATTCCAGCCCTACAGTGTCAATGCGCCGAAGTGGGGCACCAAACACCGCCATAACGCCAGCTCCCCACCAGCCATCCGGCGTGTGACTGCTCCCTCTGGCGACTGGGCAGCGAATCCTAGTCTGCAATTGTACAGCTAGGTGTATATAGCTGCTCAAGGTAATCGAGTGTGGTTTGTCACGTGAGGACGACCAGGCTGTTGTGGTCAGCAGTAGTTAAGCTCTTGCTCTTACACAGTACCTTTCCGTGTACCTCTGGTACAAGGAAAGGTATGTACGACTGGGGGTTAAGTTGTACCCATATCTTGATAATAATGCTACACTAACCTCCCAGCCCTTCAATCCATCACAGGAACTACTAAGATTTGATCATCCGCAACTCTTACCTTCTTTCCATTCACGAAAAACACCAAGGTGCCGCTCGACGTCGCGTTCTCACCCATGACAATCTGGTAATAATAATTCTCCAGAAACTGACGACTAATAAAAGAGGGAAAAGAAGATTGTAACACAAGCGTGGTTGAGGGCGAGAGCGAGAGTCCTCACCCCATCATGTCTCACGGACAACTGACCCTCTCCCATAAGTCTTGGCTGGAACACACTTCATCGCTCACTCACTCAGAACAATACATAGTTACATAGGTACCCGGGAGTGAACATAGATACCCAGGTGTTAGGCCGCCCACAACAGCTGCCTAAAACCCAAGTACCTATTTGCTGAAAGGTGAACTAACCTGTGGCCACTGCCTCACCTCCCTTCCCCAGGACGCAGTGTTAAATTTTAACATATTGTGTATTAAGAATACGTGTGTTTTCATTTATATATTAAAGTTCTATGTATAGTTAGGCATAGGTTAGGTTTGATTTTTAGGTTCTGTTGGCTATTATTGTATGCGTAGTACGTGGGTGAAGCCTTTATTAACCCGGCCTCAGACCAAGTCCATTCCATCCATCGGTCGACCCCGAAGACGTATTCATCAATGTTAACATGTTGTTCATTCATAATATTGATATTTCTCAAATATTAAATATTATATTAGCGAGCTCACTGACATCTTGTCCCGTCACCTGTGTCTTCTTCAGGCTGATTGTCAGGCTGAATGGGGAACAGGCTGCGGCAAAGCGGTTGAGGAGCTGCTGCAGGCCTTCTGCTGTGTGTGTGGTGATCGCTGCGTCGTCGGCGAAGAGGAACTACCCGAGGATTCGCATCTGTACTTTTGTCTTTGCTTGGAGTTGGATAGATTATAGAGCTTTCCATCAGATCTTGTACAGAGATAATTGCCTTCTGTGGTTGTTCCAAAGGCATGCATGACGAGGATCGCGAAGATGATGATGCCGAACAGGGTTAGAGCAAGAACACAACTCTGTTTAACACCACTGTTGATGTTGAATGGTTCAGAAGTTGAGCCGTCGTATGTGACTGTCCCATTCATGTCCTCGTGGAACGATTGTATCATGCTAAGTAGGGTGGGTGGGCAGCCAATTTTGGCCAAGATTAATATTATTTATATAAATTAATAATATTATATATTAGCATATTTAGGGACAATTTTGTTGGGAATCGCTGGCGCTGCTCTCACTGCAGTGAGAGTGAAGTATTCAGTGAGAGATAGGTATGAAGTATGCACTGAGAGAGAAGTTTTCATAAGTGTATGAGACAAGAGCAGTGACACAGAAGTCTGTTTAAGGCTTGTCTAATCCCACGTTGTTGCCGTTTAAGATAAGATTAAGTGATGACCTGGTGATCGCGCCTCACAAGGATTTAAAAAGAGTCAATTGGAGTTGAAAGCTAAGCTGAGAGAGAAGTGGTAGATGACTATACCAGAGGATTGATTGATTGATGAAGATTAAGCCACCCGAGAGGTGGCACTAGCATGAATAGCCCGTAATCTGGAGGATTGTTGTTGTTGTTGTTTTATATTCAGCTCGTCCAAGTTTTTTTTTTTTTTTTTACATGCAAGCATGCTGATAAGTACAATAAAAGCAAAACAAATTACTACATAGAACAAAAGTACAAAGCACAAACTTGTAAAAGTACAAAGGCACAAAATCATGAAACACACACAAAAAAATACAGCCAGAAGGGCCGACCACAAAACAACAAAAATTACAAACAATTACAAACAAAACACAACAAGTAATATAAACACAGCGGAAAACAAAACAAAAATGACAATAAAATTCCAGAGAATAAGCCTACGAGCACCTCAAACACAGACGGAGAGGAACCAACACACAATGATAATAACAATATTAACAATAATAATAACAAGAAAGGAAATATAATTTTACAACAAACTAAAGGAAAAGAACAATGGCAAAACAAGACAAAGAGCATACACCCAGGCCGGGTCACGCCAACAGTCTCCCAGGCCGGGTCACGCCAACAGTCTCCCAGGCCGGGTCACGCCAACAGTCTGAAGGTCACTCAACACCACACAAACAAGCGCACAAACATCACCATAAAAACATAGAACCACAATAAAACAGAACATTAAAAACATGACATCCACAACCAGACACACACACTGAACCGTACACACACACACACACACACACACACACACACACACACACACACACACACACACACACACAAGCCATACAAATAAAACCCACAAAAACAAACCGGAGCACGCAGGAACCGGGAAACATAATCTGCCCCACCCACACACACACACACACTCTACCCGCACTCCACAACCACGCACACAAATGGAAACAACCCACAACACACAATATAAAAAAAAAATCATGGACGAGGAACACCTTCCTCAGAGGCAGGAGCATATTTCTCAGGGAATGAATGTTAGCAAACAACACAAAAATCATCGATAGATACAGCGATAGCAGGCGGCTTGACTTCTGCGAGGCACTACACATCAAGAAGTCAACACCAGCAATCAACAGCCAATTAATGCACAACTATATTCTACCCACTTCAAGACTCCACTCCAATATAGAAGCATCAAGAAATATGGGCCAATAGGCCCTCTGCAATTACTTCCATTCTTTCCTTCAATACCCATTGTTTCGTGTTTTGGCTTGTGTTGAAAGTTTGTTTTCACCTAATCCAAAACTGTTGTAACATATCACCTCACCCAAATGCAGGTATAAAAAAATCGAAGATGTTTAAGCTCTATTCAGTTATAAGTTGTGTGTGTGTGTAAACTAAAGTCTTTGAAAATGTAATAAGTTTTACGAAACGCGCACAAGTGTCGCGTCAGACTAGATATAAAAATGAATTTTGGAGAATTGATTTTTCATTTACAATCAACAGTGAAAAGAAACATAAGAAAGATCGAGAAAATTTGTGTTAGAATTATTAATCTTACTTTTTCGGTCATATTTAATAATATATATATATATATATATATATATATATATATATATATATATATATATATATATTGTGACGGTAACGCGTTGGTGTTCGGCTGTTTAAGGCTAGGGGTATGGCCTCGTCACATAGTTATAAAAAAAAAATAGAAAAAACTGGAACTTCGTCTGTGGTAAGGTAAGGAGAAGACACACAAAACACAAGTAAACTTTAACAATGAAATTTTAATTACGTTAAAGAAATAAAACATGAATAAAATACACAAACAAATTCGTATAATAAAATCAATCAATCAAAATAATAAGAATAATTAAATGACACAATGAAAAGTTACGTTAAGGCAAAATAACAAGAAGTGCAATACAAAAATAAAGGTAAGGTGCTGGAATATTGGCTTTAAGCTACCACCTCTCTCAGTATACGCTAACGTCTAGCCGGGAGGAGTGGTAACCGCGGAAGAACAGAATATTCTGAGGTCTGAGGTCGTGGCGACCCCAGACATCAAGTAGTATGGGGGGGTGGAGTGCAGTTGCAGCCCGGCCGGCGACCAATCAGCGGAGCCGGTAGCGATCAACAGGTAGTTTGGCGGTTTGAGTCTGAACAGGTGTCTCTGGCTGCATACGTTTTGCTCACTGGCAAACCTTGCTGGTGTTATTGTCGTTGTTGGACATTTCTTCCCTAGTAGTTTTATATAGTTTGTTGCGACGTATTTGTAGAGGGAAGAGCAGGCTCAATCTCTTGAAGGAGATTATTGTCACAACTCTCCCCCGAAGCCTGCGGTTCTGGAAGAAGTACGTCGTTATGTGGTGGAGTAATGGATGGAGTCGCTTCTACTTCATAAACTCTGGAGAGGGCATCGGCTATGGTGTTGTCAGAACCCTTGATATAGCGGATCTCCAGGTTGAAGTCTTGTAAATACAGAGCCCATCGTAGAAGACGCTGGTTGGTGAATTGGGCTTGATGTAGGAAGCGGAGAGGGTTGTGGTCTGAGAAGATGGTGGTAGACCTGGCGCCTTGTAGGTACGGAGCGAAGTGTTGGAGGTTCAGGACGATGGATAGTAGCTCCTTTTCAATGGTGCTGTAGTTCCTCTGGTGTGGTTTCAGTTTGTAGCTGTAGTAGCTGACAGGTAGAACCTCCTCGCCTCGTTGTTGCATCAGGACACCACCAACGCCGGTACCACTGGCGTCGACATGAAGGACGAAAGGCTTGGTGATATCTGGAGAGGCGAGAATGGGGTTAGAACAGAGAAGGAATTTGAGTTGTTCGAAAGCAACGGTTTGCTGCATGGTCCAATTATACCGTTGCTTGGGACTGGTTAATAGAATTAGAGGTGTGGCGACTGTACTGAAATTCCTCACAAACCTACGGTAGTAAGAGGCAAGACCAAGGAAGCGCAGGAGCTGCTTCCTGGTGGTAGGCTGTGGATACTGTTGGATGGCTTGAGTGTGTGAGTCTAACGGAGCTATGCTGCCACTCCCAATAACATGACCCAGATAACGCACTTTACCTTTCGCGAAAGTGGACTTGCCCAGGTTGATGGTGAGGCCGGCTGTCAGGAGCTTGGAGAACAGACGTCGCAGCTGGAGCAGATGTTCACTCCAGGTGTTGGAGGCTACGACGATATCGTCCAGGTAGGCGTATGTGTTATCCAAGCCCTGGATGACACGGTTGACAGCTCTTTGAAAGGTGGCCGGGGCATTACATAGTCCGAAAGGAAGGCGTTCATATCTGAAAAGTCCAAAAGGAGTGATGAAGGCAGATATCTCTTTAGCGCGCTCCGTTAGACACACTTGATAGCACCCCTTAAGCAAGTCCACTTGGGACAAGTACTGGGCACTACCAATGGCATCAAGGATGTCATCTATCCTTGGCAAGGGGTAAGCATCCTTGACAGTGACATTGTTCAGTTTGCGATAGTCAGTGCATAACCGCACCTTACCTTGGGGTTTGGGCACCAAGATACAAGGTGAAGCCCAGGGGGACTCACAAGGTGTAGCCAGTCCATGGTCCAAGAGGTACTGCACCTCAGCACGCATGACTTCCTTCTTGCTCGGGCTGATTCGGTAGAAGGGTTGACGAATCAGCCGGGTGTCGGGGAGCAGTTGGATGTCGTGCTGGGTAACATTACACTCTTGGGGATCATCTCGGAACAACTCTTGATGTTCTCTGAAGATCTTGACGAGAGGTGCACTATGATTATCCTGAAAGTATTTGGGAAAATCATTAAGGATTTCGGAATTAGAAAGCGCTGACTCCTTGTCAGTGCTTTCGGGAGGAGAAGCTGGGAAGGTCTCACTGTGGATGTAGGCTTCTGTGAAGGTGGAATAGTTAATTAGGACAGTGGGAGGAGTACCATTATATTGCTTCAGGAGGTTGACGTGGCACAGCTGGGTCTTCCGCCGCCTATCTGGAGTCTCTATTACGTAGTTGTTATTATTCCTGCACTCTTTGACGCAGTAGGGTCCTGAAAACCTGTTTTGTAAAGGTGAACCTGGGATAGGGAAGTAGGCAAGGACGAAGTCTCCCGGCTTGAATTTTCTTACTTTGCTGGTCTGGTCGTAATGAGTCTTCATTCTCACCTGGGCTTTCAATAGATTATCATGGGCAAAACGGTGGACTCTCTCTAGAATGTGTTGAAGGTTTTGAAGAAACTGGGGCACATTCTGATGCTCACTGAAGGTGGCATCTCTGAGAGAGTCTTTGAAAGCCTTAAGGGGAGTACGGCACTTACGGCCGTAGAGCATCTCATAAGGAGATACTCCTAGGGACTCATTGGGGAGACTTCTGAAAATACACATTAGGTCAATCTGCTTATCCCAATCCTTAGAGGTTTCACTACAAAACTTTTTCAAGAGTGCTTTGATGGTCTGATGACTACGTTCAAGAGAACCCTGTGAAGCAGGATGATAGGGGCTGGACAATACCTGTTTGATGTTGAACTCCTCCAGTGTCCTTTTGAAGAGATCACTGGTGAAGTTGGTACCACAGTCGCTTTGAATCTCCCTGGGAAATCCGTATTGAGTGAAGATCTTCAATAGATGTTTTATAACCGTAGCAGCCGTGATGTTCTTCACTGGAACTGCTATGGGAAATCTGGTGGTAGGACACAGGATGGTTAGGATGTAGGCGTTACCAGAACTGGTCCGAGGTAAAGGACCAACACAGTCTATTATGAGTCTGTGGAAAGGTTCCGCAGGCACCTGTATGGGAATCAGTGGCGCTCTGGGAATGGAGATGTTCGGTTTGCCTGCCATCTGACATGTATGACACTGTTTTACGTACTGTTTGACGTTATTTACCATACCTGGCCAGTAGTAGTCTTGACGAATTCCATGGTAAGTCTTGTTGAAGCCGTAGTGGGAGAATGCTCCGTGGGCCAGGTGTAGAATAGTGGGCCGCAGGCTGGTAGGAATCACAAGTTGTTCGATGTTGGCCCAATCGTCCTCCTCCTTCAGTTTACTGGGTCTATATCTGCGGTAGAGCAAGTCGTTCTCTAGGAAGAACCCAGGAATACTGTCGGGTTGAGTCTCAGCCTGGAAAAACAATGGTGTTAAAGTAAGATCTTCCCTCTGCAACTTACGGAACTCCAACTTGGTCAGATGCGGGGGGAGTTTCTAAGGGTCTTGAGGGACAGCGGTAGCAGTAGAATCAGCTGGCTGTGGACGTGCGGCTTGTGCACGGGTGGTCACGAGAACCGGAGGAGAAACTTCATCACTCTCTTGAACCTCTGCTGGAACATACTCTAGAATAGGGTTTATTGGCACAGAGTTACACACCTGGGGTTTGTCCATGACGATCAGGTTGGTCGGTTGCTGGTCTTCTGCCAAGTCGTTGCCTAGGAGAAGTTGCACTCCAGGCATGGGAAAAGGCTTTTCCCTGACGGCGACTTGGACTTCCCCGTTCACGTAGGGACAATCCAGGTGGACTCTGGCGAGAGGGTATGGAGTGGTAGCAGTGAGGTCTGTGATGAAGACAGTTTCTCCGGTGTAGGTGATGTTGGGCACAGCCGACTTCAAGATGATCGATTGTAGAGCCGCTGTGTCCCTCAAGATCTTCAATTTGAAACGTCCCTCCGGATTTGAACCGTTGGCAGAGACAGTTCCAGTATACAGGTGGTTACTGAAAAGAGAAAGATCATTAACATCAACACCAACATTCATCACAGGCTTACCGGACTTAGGAGGAGTTGGTTTGGGTTTTTGTTGGTCAGTGATTCCCTTGTATTGAGACTTACCACACTTGTCTATGGTATGTCCATAGAGTCTACAATACTTGCAGTACAGTTGTGAACCAGCTTGATCGGGGCTCACCTTCTCGTAACTGTACCACGACTTCTTACTGGAGGATGGTTCGGGCGTCAGCCGGTGGATGAGGCTGTAAGTGTCAGCCGACTTAGCACACTTCAGGTAGTCGGTTTCTTCTTTATCTGCTAAGTAGAGGCGGACAGGAGGCGGCACACGTCTCAAGAATTCTTCAACAAGCATCAGGTTGACGAGTTCTGTAAAAGTAGAGACATGTGCTGCTTCCAGCCATTTCATGAAATACCTCCGTTTCGTGTTAGCAAACTCAAGGAAGGTAGTGGTACTTGCCTTCAGGTGGTCACGGAATTTCCTTCTATAACTTTCTGTGGAAAGTAGGTAGGCGTCCAACACTGCTTGTTTCAGAGTGTGGTAGTCATTCTCAGACGCCAAAGTACTGAGTGTGACTGCAGCTCTACCTGTAAGATGGACTCTGAGAAGTGTGGCCCATTGGTCGACAGGCCAACTGAGTTGATTAGCAAGTTTCAAAGGTGGTGAAAAACACATCAACTTCTGCTTCTACAAAGGATGGCATTAACTTACTTGCATGTGATATATTAAAACTGACGGGAAGATTGGCAGTAGCTTGCTGGCGTTGAGTGAAGTGTGAAGTTTCCAAGGCGACTTCACGTTGACGACACTCTAGAGCCAGAGTCGCTTGTTGCTTGTCATGTTCGCGTTGTATCTCTAACTCGCGTTGTTTGGTTTCGAGCTGTAAGCGTTCCCGCTCCTGGAGTGTTTCAAGCTGTACTCGTTCACGTTCACGGAGTAATGCGACCTCACGTTCGTGGAGGGCGAGTCCACGTTCGTGTTCTTCTCTTCTCAAGGCAGCTTCGCGTTCTCTGAGGGTGATTTCTCGTTCTTGTTCTCCTCTCCTCAAGGCAGCCTCGCGTTCTTGTTCGTCTCTCTTCAAGGCAGCTTCGCGTTCTCGTTCTTCCCTTCGTATTGCAGCTGTTCGTTCTTCAATCTTGGCCAGCTCTAGTTTGAGTTTCAGCGTTGCCAAATCAGTTTTATCTGCAATATAGTAAGTTTCATGAGTTTCAGAGTCTATCTTACCTTGCTCTAAATAGTAATCCAGCAACAGGTTGTGTAGGTCATTTTTGTTGGCTTGGTAGGGAACTTCTAATTGATACTCATGTGCAAGAGTTTGTAATTCAGTCTTCTTGGCACGACTTAAAGTCCCTATTTCACCTGCTGGATTTGCACGGAAAGCTTGGAGACGAAACATGGTGAAATTAGCAAATAAAGGTACACGAATATTCAATAGTGAATGTCAGAAACAGGACAACGTGGCAACTGGTACCTATCCTGTGGGATCTTTAACAATTAAAGTTAAGTAAAAGATATTAAATGATTAAATTAAATCAAGGGCGCAGGAAATCTTGTACCCGGTACTCATGTAAGAGGATAAGGGCAAGAAAATCCTACTAACAAATGAAACAGAGTTTCGAAAACAAATGAAACAGTTAATTGTCTCAAAAGTAAAATTGGTAGTTCAAGGATGTAGGCATACCTTGCCAAGTCTCTATAGGACATAAAGCAAGTTTTTCCTACTGAATTTAATATGATACTTACAGAATTAGCGAACTTTTGTGCTCTGAAAAAGTAAGCTAATTCCCTACCGTTGTATGTATCATCATCTCTGACTGACGTGTAGGGGTGCGAGGTGTCAACTGGTGACGAGAACTGCTGCTGAGGTCCCAATTCAGCAACTAAAGTTCGAGCTAGAGGAACTATGGCCCTCTTTGTCCTCCTACAGTCAGATTGCAGAAGATTGGGTACTCTTGACCCGGGGCAGACCACAGTACCAGGGTACCAATATGATGATCTGTCAAAATGAGAAATATTCAAGGGACATAGATGGTAAACACGAGTAATAACACGGAGGGAGAGATGACCAATTAAGAGTATGACTGCGGCCTACAGTCACCACGTAATCCAAAGTTGTCTCACCTTCACCATATGTTACTCTCGTAATGCACAATACACCGCACCTTATAAAAAATGAAATTGAATATGAAAAATAGTAAAGCTACGTTAACAAAGTTAAATACGCTTACCATAAATTACCATTTGGCACCAGTACCTGAGTGAAGCTCCTAGGACAGGCCCCCATATAACTTGTGACGGTAACGCGTTGGTGTTCGGCTGTTTAAGGCTAGGGGTATGGCCTCGTCACATAGTTATAAAAAAAAATAGAAAAAACTGGAACTTCGTCTGTGGTAAGGTAAGGAGAAGACACACAAAACACAAGTAAACTTTAACAATGAAATTTTAATTACGTTAAAGAAATAAAACATGAATAAAATGCACAAACAAATTCGTATAATAAAATCAATCGATCAAAATAATAAGAATAATTAAATGACACAATGAAAAGTTACGTTAAGGCAAAATAACAAGAAGTGCAATACAAAAATAAAGGTAAGGTGCTGGAATATTGGCTTTAAGCTACCACCTCTCTCAGTATACGCTAACGTCTAGCCGGGAGGAGTGGTAACCGCGGAAGCACAGAATATTCTGAGGTCGTGGCGACCCCAGACATCAAGTAGTATGGGGGGGTGGAGTGCAGTTGCAGCCCGGCCGGCGACCAATCAGCGGAGCCAGTAGCGATCAACAGGTAGTTTGGCGGTTTGAGTCTGAACAGGTGTCTCTGGCTGCATACGTTTTGCTCGCTGGCAAACCTTGCTGGTGTTGTTGTCGTTGTTGGACATTTCTTCCCTAGTAGTTTTATATAGTTTGTTGCGACGTATTTGTAGAGGGAAGAGCAGGCTCAATCTCTTGAAGGAGATTATTGTCACAATATATATATATATATATATATATGTCGTACCTAGTAGCCAGAACGCACTTCTCAGCCTACTATGCAAGGCCCGATTTGCCTAATAAGCCAAGTTTTCCTGAATTAATATATTTTCTCTAATTTTTTTCTTATGAAATGATAAAGCTACCCATTTCATTATGTATGAGGTAAAAAAATTTTTATTGGAGTTAAAATTAACGTAGATATATCACCGAACCTAACCAACCCTACCTAACCTAACCTAACCTATCTTTATAGGTTAGGTTAGGTTAGGTAGCCGAAAAAGTAAGGTTAGGTAGTCGAAGAAACATTAATTCATGAAAAGTTGGCTTATTAGGCAAATCGGGCCTTGCACAGTAGGCTGAGAAGTGCGTTCTGGCTACTAGGTACGACATAAATATATATATATATATATATATATATATATATATATATATATATATATATATATATATATATATATATATATATAAGATAAATAGGAAAACCAGGGATATACTGAACATCTTGTTTCAGATTCTTTACTTTAAAATGCATAACGTTTCGAATACTTCTCGAATTCATCATCAGATCTAAAAGAAAAAACAGAAATCACAATCAAATAACTAGTAAACAAAGAACTCATACTGAATATAATTGCCTATCAAAGAAAGGAAAATGCTTAAAAAACAAATCACTTAAGCGCACTTAAAGTGATCAATACGAATAAAACTTATTAACTGTCACATATATAAAATCTAATTTAAAAATCCATTAGAGTAGAAGACGAAATTTATAACTACTAAAACAAACCATTCTATTAAACTTACGTGAAGTGATCAGAAGTGAAACTTGATACCTAACACATAGATACTAAACACTATAACAAATATTCATATAATGACTACAAATCTACAAAAAATGTATATAAAATACAAACAGAATAAACGACAATTATAAAGTACTAACCAAAATCTTATAAAAACTCAAATATTAAATAAAATTAAATACCAAAAAATGTATTATGTATCCTAAATAAAAGATTATAATAATGTACGATGTCAAGACTTGAAATATGTAAGAAAGGGCAAAGGCATGATAAACTAAACAAAATTCTAATAAAATTAAACTACCAAAATGAACTATAAATCAAATTACAGGGCCTACTGTGCACTAGACAGTGTACAATTGAACAGCTGAAAGGTTGCCAATTATCAGAGGCCGCAGCTCCTTTATATATAAGGATTCCATTACTCTCAAATCTGACTGGCCATTCATACAAGTGTCCAGAATTTTAAAATCAGATTCCAGCAGAGAATTATTAAACTCATAACAATGGTTTCTAATCTCCGAAAATGCTGGTTTAGACAATGGTAATCCAGTCCTAAAAGATAATCCCCGGTGCTCAAGTATCCTAATCTTAAAGTTCCGAATGGAACTCCCGATATATCCAGCATTACAGCTGGAACAATTATACATATATACGACATTTGAGCACAAGGGGGTAGGCACTTTATCTTTAAATTTAAAATAAGAGCCTATGGTATTTGTGTTGACAAAAATAAATCTAAAGTCTACTTGAGGATAACAATGCTGCAACAGTCTCCTCAAACGACTCCTTACTGAAAAACTAATAGTGCCATAAAATGGTAATTTAATATATTTAAGATCCCTTTCTACTGTAATAATCCTACACGATGGGTGAAACTTCTTATTTAAGAAATTCCTTATAAAGGTATAAACCATATGCAAAGGATAACCATTATTTGAAAAAAATTTCACAAGAAAATTAATTTCTTTATCAAAGTTATTCCAATTTGAACATAAAACAAAGGCCCTATTCAGTAGAGTGTTAATTGCATTTTTCTTAAAAATATCAGGAACAAAAGAATTAAAATTTAAACCTAAACCAGTAAAAGTTGGTTTCCTTAAAACATTAGTGTTCAACCCATTAAGGTTATTCACTTTTACATCAAGAAACGACAATGAATTGTCCACTTCACACTCTGCAGTAAAACGTATATTACTATGTTGTGCATTAAGATACTCTCTAAATTTCTCAATATGACACTGGTCCTTGAAAAACAAAAAAGTGTCATCTACATATCTCCTGTACAAGACTGGTTTAAAGGCCAAAGGACAATTATCAAGCCAATTTATTTCATGAAAACTCAAAAAAGCATTAGCCAGTGCAGGACCTAAAGGAGACCCCATTGCTACTCCATATAATGGCCAGTTTCGATGTTGAATCACTTTTTACTAATATTCCTTTGTTGGAAACCATTGATATCTGTGTAAATCAATTATTTGCTGACACTAACTTAGTGTCTGGATTTTGTAGTAAAATATTCAGACGGCTGTTAGAAATAGCGGTTAAAGACTCCGTCTTTATGTTTAATAATAAATATTATAAACAAATTGATGGAGTAGCAATGGGGTCTCCTTTAGGTCCTGCACTGGCTAATGCTTTTTTGAGTTTTCATGAAATAAATTGGCTTGATAATTGTCCTTTGGACTTTAAACCAGTCTTGTACAGGAGATATGTAGATGACACTTTTTTGTTATTCAAGGACCAATGTCATATTGAGAAATTTAGAGAGTATCTTAATGCACAACATAGTAATATACGTTTTACTGCAGAGTGTGAAGTGGACAATTCATTGTCGTTTCTTGATGTCAAAGTGAATAACCTTAATGGGTTCAACACTAATGTTTTTAGGAAACCAACTTTTACTGGTTTAGGTTTAAATTTTAATTCTTTTGTTCCTGATATTTTTAAGAAAAATGCAATTAACACTCTACTGAATAGGGCCTTTGTTTTATGTTCAAATTGGAATAACTTTGATAAAGAAATTAATTTTCTTGTGAATTTTTTTTTCAAATAATGGTTATCCTTTGCATATGGTTTATACCTTTATAAGGAATTTCTTAAATAATAAGTTTCACCCATCGTGTAGGATTATTACAGTAGAAAGGGATCTTAAATATATTAAATTACCATTTTATGGCACTATTAGTTTTTCAGTAAGGAGTCGTTTGAGGAGACTGTTGCAGCATTGTTATCCTCAAGTAGACTTTAGATTTATTTTTGTCAACACAAATACCATAGGCTCTTATTTTAAATTTAAAGATAAAGTGCCTACCCCCTTGTGCTCAAATGTCGTATATATGTATAATTGTTCCAGCTGTAATGCTGGATATATCGGGAGTTCCATTCGGAACTTTAAGATTAGGATACTTGAGCACCGGGGATTATCTTTTAGGACTGGATTACCATTGTCTAAACCAGCATTTTCGGAGATTAGAAACCATTGTTATGAGTTTAATAATTCTCTGCTGGAATCTGATTTTAAAATTCTGGACACTTGTATGAATGGCCAGTCAGATTTGAGAGTAATGGAATCCTTATATATAAAGGAGCTGCGGCCTCTGTTAAATAGCAACCTTTCAGCTGTTCAATTGTACACTGTCTAGTGCACAGTAGGCCCTGTAAAATGATTTATAGTTCATTCTGTTAGTTTAATTTTATTATAATTTTGTTTAGTTTATCATGCCTTTGCCCTTTCGTACTTATTTCAAGTCTTGACATCGTACATTATTATAATCTTTTATTTAGGATACTTAATACATTTTTTGGTATTTAATTTTATTTAATATTTGAGTTTTTATAAGATTTTGGTTAGTACTTTATAATTGTCGTTTATTCTGTTTGTATTTTATATACATTTTTTGTAGATTTGTAGTCATTATATGAATATTTGTTATAGTGTTTAGTATCTATGTGTTAGGTATCAAGTTTCACTTCTGATCACTTCGCGTAAGTTTAATAGAATGGTTTGTTTTAGTAGTTATAAATTTCGTCTTCTAGTCTAATGGATTTTTAAATTAGCTTTTATATATGTGACAGTTAATAAGTTTTATTTGTATTGATCACTTTAAGTGCGCTTAAGTGTTTTGTTTTTTAAGCATTTTCCTTTCTTTGATAGGCAATTATATTCAGTATGAGTTCTTTGTTTACTAGTTATTTGATTGTGATTTCTGTTTTTTCTTTTAGATCTGATGATGAATTCGAGAAGTATTCGAAAAGTTATGCATTTTAAGGGGGCATATCAATGTAAAATTAAAAGTGGTTCAATTTGCTTATAAATTTTTTTATGAAATGGTTATAGAAAGGGCTGCAGCTGGTCCAAGTTTCATCATCACACCCTAAACAGAAAAGGAGAAAAAAAATAAACAACGAATTTTCAAATAGTTTCAGGGAACACATGTGTCAACTAAAATCATTTCTATAACACTCAGATATTAAATTAAGCACATAATAAAGGATTCTAGTGATCAGTTTTATAAAAAAAGTGTTTTGTGCAATAATATAATTTTTCAAAGTTACCCTTCTAAAAAAATATGCAATATATGATATTTATAAATTTTTATAAAATCAACAAATAGACTTTGGACTAAAATGTCTACTAGATTCTGTAGAAGCACAAACGCTACATATAAGGTGTAATTTGCATGTAAATTGATTAATAAATGAAAGCTCTGAAGTAATTTGAAGGTGTAAATTACTTTCCAGAGTAAAATAAAGATCCAAGTTCGGCCACCTGTAGCTGAGCTTGACTTCGACAGATTTCGTTCATAATTGGCACCCTTGCTGATAGGCATCCATTGAGCAAGGTGTGCAAGTTTCATGCAAATCCCTTGATAACAAACGAGAAAAAAATATTGGCCAAAAAAAAAAAGAAAAAAAAAAAATCTTAAATATAAATATATTGCACATACATATTACAATTATTACAAGAGTTTGTGCTTCTACAGCACATATTAGACATTTTAGTTGACACACGTGTTCCCTGAGATTATTTGAGAATGTTGAACATTCGTTGCATAATACGTTGTGTATTTTTTTCTCCTTTTCTGTTTAGGGTGTGATGGTGAAACTTGGACCAGTTGCAGCCCTTTCTATAACCATTTCATAAAAATAATTATAAGCAAATTGAACAACTTTTAATTTATAACGATTTAGAATGATATGCCCCCTTAAAGTAAAGAATCTGAAACAAGATGTTCAGTATATCCCTGGTTTTCCTATTTATCTTAAATATATATATATATATATATATATATATATATATATATATATATATATATATATATATATATATATAAATATATATATATATATATAAATATATATATATATATATATATATATATATATATATATATATATATATATATATATATATATATATATATATATATATAATTAAATTATTAAATACCCACATTTTGAACAGAAGTAAATCTCACTAGGAGTTGCCCTGGATTAACGCCACACTCACTCCCGTTAACAGGTTCGACTAGTGAAACAGTAGCTGCTAGATTGACTAGGTCTTAGGGGATGGAATAGTCCTTGTTTACGGTGTAGGCAGGTAGTAAGGCGATGACTGGTTGTTGTTGTTGTTTCAGACTTAGCTACTCAGAACGAAGTGTTCATGTAGCACAGGCTATGGTGAGCCAGTAGTCATGACTGGTAATACGGGTCATGCTTATAGGACAGGTGACGCGATAATTTCATGCGACGGTCGGCTCTTTCGACGTTTTTCAATACTTTTCGTTCATCTGACAATTCACTTTTTTCTGAAGACTGCCTGAGAATAATACATTTTTTTTTTTTTACTGATATCCAAAATATTTAAATTCTGTACAGGACTTAATACATTTACCCTCGAGTCCCAGACAATATCAGGATGGTCTGTGAGCAGTTGAATTAAAAACTTAACATAAGGTAGTTCGTCCATCTCTAAATGAATGTTAATTAAATCATCTAGACTGGGTACCGCCCCTGATGTTCTTTCTTCCTTGTTGGGAACTCATGAACACATGCTTTCCAGGAGGTAATGGAGCTTGTTTATTTAATTTTCTTTCCACTGCAGGGGGGGGGGCGGTGGAGAGGAAGCCCTTTTGCGCCCCCCAGAAGGGCGCTTTTCTTTCACGGGCGGAAAGCCGCGTTTTTCGCGGGGGCTGAGGCGCGCACGCGGGGTGGGGCGGTGAAGGAGCGCGACTCTGTACACTGCGTACAAACCACTTTCACTTTTGGTGAAAGTGGTTTTTGTTACCGGGGCAGCAGTGGTCCTAAACCGCCACCTCACTTCGTTTATATTTGAGGTGCAGTTCTTGGTACTGCCAAAAACTGTTTTGTTTGCTTTAAATAACGACGTCAACATATATTTGGAATCTATTTAATAAAGCTTCAACTTTTATTAAACGTGAGAAAACATCCACACACACACACACACACACACATCTGACAGTTGAGAGGCGGGACCAAAGAGCCAAAGCTCAACCCCCGCAAGCACAAATAGGTGAGTACAAATAGGTGAGTACATCTGTACACCAGTTGATTGACGGTTGAGAGGCGGGACCAAAGAGCCAAAGCTCCACCCCTGCAAGTACAATTAGGTGAGCACACACACACACACACACACACACACACACACACACACACTTCATTGGAAGACAGAAGAGTTAGGGGGGACATGATCACCACATTCAAGATTCTCAAGGGAATCGACAGGGTTGATAAAGACTGGCTATTTAACACAAGGGGCACACGCACTAGGGGACACAGGTGGAAACTGAGTGCCCAAATGAGCCACAGAGATATTAGAAAGAACTTTTTTAGTGTCAGAGTGGTTGACAAATGGAATGCATTAGGAAGTAATGTGGTGGAGGCTGACTCCATACACAGTTTCAGGTGTAGATATGAGAGCCCAATAGGCTCAGGAACCTGTAAACCTGTTGATTGACGGTTGAGAGGCGGGACCAATGAGCCAGAGCTCAACCCCCGCAAGCACAACTAGGTGAGTACACACACACCTCTCTCTCCCTCTCCGTCTCTCTCCCTCTCCTCTCTCTCCCTCTCCTCCCCCTCCCCCCTCTCCTTTCTTCTCACTTCAGTGAGAGGGTCGTATCGCCCCCACCCATCCATCACACACACACACACGCGCAGACACACAAACACACGCACGAACGTGTGTTTGTCTCTCTCTCTCACCCCACTCTCTCACCCTATTCTCTCACCCCTCTCTCTCACCCCTCACTCTCACCCCTCTCTTTCACCCCTCTCTCTCACCCCACTCTCGCACCCCACCCTTACCCCTCTCTCCCACAAACTCCTTATCTCTCTCTTTATCTCTCTCTCTCTCTCTCTCTCTCTCTCTCTCTCTCTCTCTCTCTCTCTCTCTCTCTCTCTCCCTCTCTCTCTCTCTCTCTCTCTCTCTCTCTCTCTCTCTCTCTCCCCTTCCCCCACCCCGCTCTGCCCGCCTGACTAATCCTATCATGGCACAACTACGAACAGGGGCAAGCAAACAGAGGTAACAGGGGGAACAGGGAAAAGTCAAGGTGACGAAATGAAGGAAATGTTCGCCCAGTTTCTGGAGGACATCAAGAGTGAGATGCAAGAAATGATGCAGGAAATGAAGAACGAAATAAGAAACCTGAAAAGAGAGCTGACAGCAGCAAAGGAGATTAGAGCCCTCAAAGAGAACGGTATCGTTGCTGAGACTCAGAAAATCATCCAGTGAGAAGGTGGTTATAGTATTTTGGAAGAGAATGCCACAATGCAATGTACTCCAGAAACAGAGCTAATGAAAACCATAACAAATGCAGTGTTCCCACAAGACTATTATGTTATAAGGAAAGAGAGGGAAGGAAGAGGTGGTGGTGTTGGTGCAGCTCTGAGGTAAGAAAAGGCTGGGATTTTGAGGAGATGATTATTCAGGGCTGTGAAGGTTTTAGTTACTACATAACAGGTACCATAAGAACTGGAGGGCAAAAAATTATAGACTTAGTCATATACATTCCACCACCAAATGACAGAAGACCCAGACAGGAATATGATAGAAACAACATGGCCAACATTAACATAATAGAAAGAGCAGCTTTTGTTGCTATCAGGAATGGATCTGGACCACTAATCATGGTTGACTTCAACCATGGAAAGATAGATTGGGAGAACAGAGACCCGCATGGAGGACCAGAAACCTGGAGAGCTAAGCTGCTGGACGTGGCAACAAGAAACTTTCTAAGCCAGCACATCAAGGAATCAACAAGAATGAGAGGAGAAGATGAACCAGCAATGCTTGATTTTATATTTACCCTAAATGAGTGGGATATAAGGGAAGTTAAGATGGAAGCGCCCTTGGGAATGAGTGATCACAGTGTATTGAACTTTGAGTACCTGGTAGAGCTAGGAATTATCTCCCCCAAAAAAGAACTAGGAAACAAATGGCTGGCATACCGAAAGGGAAGTTATAAAGAGATGAGAAGTTTCCTAAGGGAAATACCTTGGGTCACAGACTTCAGAGATATGTCTGCACAAGAAATGATGGACGATGTTACCCAAAAGTGTCAGGAGGCAGTAAACAGTTTCATCCCAGCCCCAAGGGAAAAATCCGAGAAGTAAAAGAAGAATCCGTGGTATAATAGGGCATGTATGGAAGCAAAGAAACTGAATAAAAGGGCGTGGAGGAACTTCCGGAATAACAGAACACCAGAATGCAGAGAGAGATACCAGAGAACCAGGAATGAGTATGTCAGGGTGAGGAGAGAAGCAGAGAAAAGTTATGAAAATGATATATCAAACAAAGCCAAGACCGAACCAAAGCTACTCCACAGTCAAATTAGAAGGAAAACAACAGTGAAAGAACAGGTAGTGAAACTTAGAACAAGCGATGACAGGTATACAGAGAATGACAAAGAGGTGTGTGAAGAACTCAACAAGAGGTTCCAGGAGGTCCTCACAATAGAACAAGGTGAGATCACTGTTCTAGGAGAAAGGGAAGTAAACCAGGCGGCCTTGGAAGGGTTCGAAATTACGAGAGAGGAGGTCAAGAGACACCTGCTGGATCTGGATGTTAGAAAGGCTGTTGGTCCAGACGGGATCTCGCCATGGGTACTGAAAGAGTGTGCAGAGGCACTTTGCTTGCCACTCTCCATAGTGTATAGTAGGTCACTGGAGACGGGAGACCTACCAGAAATATGGAAGACAACGAATGTGGTCCCAATATACAAAAAAAGCGACAGGCAAGAGGCACTGAACTACAGGCCAGTGTCCTTGACTTGTATACTATGCAAGGTGATGGAGAAGATCGTGAGAAAAAACCTGGTAACACATCTGGAGAGAAGGGACTAAGTGAGAAATCCCCAATATAGATTCAGGGAGGGTAAATCTTTCCTGACTGGCTTAATAGAATTCTACGACCAGGTGACAAAGATTAAGCAAGAGAGAGAAGGGTGGGCGGACTGCATTTTCTTGGATTGTCGGAAAGACTTTGACAGTACCGCATAAGAGACTGGTACATAAGCTGGAGAGACAGGCAGGTGTAGCTGGTAAGGTGCTCCAGGGGTTAAGGGAGTACGTGAGCAATACGAAGCAGAGAGTTACAGTGAGGGGTGAGACCTCAGATTGGTGTGAAGTCACCAGAGGAGTCCCA
Organism: Procambarus clarkii; assembly: GCF_040958095.1. Classification (NCBI taxonomy): domain Eukaryota; kingdom Metazoa; phylum Arthropoda; class Malacostraca; order Decapoda; family Cambaridae; genus Procambarus; species Procambarus clarkii. Next base: position 31,600,714 of record NC_091156.1, on the reverse strand, counting down.
CAAAGCTCTGTACTCGGTCCTATCTTGTTTCTGATATATGTAAATGATCTCCCGGAGGTTATAGATTCCTTTCTCTCAATGTTTGCGGACAACGCCAAAATTATGAGAAGGATTAAGACAGAGGAGGACTGCTTGAGGCTTCAAGAAGACCTAGACAAGCTGAAGGAATGGTCAAACAAATGGTTGTTAGAGTTTAACCCAAGCAAATGTAATGTAATGAAGAATGCGGGGGTTGAGCTCTGGCTCTTTGGTCCCGCCTCTCAACCGTCAATCAACAGGTGTACATGTTCCTGAGCCTATTGAGCTCTATCATATCTACACTTGAAACTGTGTATGGAGTCAGCCTCCACCACATCGCTTCCTAATGCATTCCATTTGTCAACCACTCTGACACTAAAAAAGTTCTTTCTAATAGCTCTGTGGCTCATTTGGGCCTCAGTTTCCACTTGTGTCCCTTAGTGTGTGTGCCCCTTGTGTTAAACATTCTGTCTTTATCAACCCTGTCGATTCCCTTGAGAATCTTGAATGTGGTGATCATGTCCCCCCCTAACTCTTCTGTCTTCCAACGAAGTGAGGTTTAATTCCCGTAGTCCCTCCTCATAGCTCGTACCTCTCAGCTCGGGTACTAGTATGGTGGCAAACCTTTGAACCTTTTCCAGTTTAGTCTTATGCTTGACTAGATATGGACTCCATGCTGGAGCCACATACTCCAGGATTGGTCTGACATATGTGGTATATAATGTTCTGAAAGATTCCTTACACAAGTTTCTAAAGGCCGTTCTTATGTTAGCCAACCTGGCATATGCTGCTGATGTTATCCTCTTGATATGAGCTTCAGGGGACAGGTCTGGCGTGATATCAACCCCCAGGTCTTTCTCTCTCTCTGACTCTTGAAGTATTTCATCTCCAAATGGTACCTTGTATATGGTCTCCAGTGTGTGTGTGTGCGGTGGAAAAAAAAGTAGTTTGTAAACAGTTGATTGACAGTTGAGAGGCGGGCTGAAAGAGCAAATCTCATCCCCGGCAAACACAACTAGGTGAATACACACACACACACACACACACACACACACACACACACACACACACACACACACACACACACACACACACACACACACACACACACACACGCACACACGGACATGCGCACGCACGGACTTACGCACGCAAGCACATCGAAGAAATTCTTTTTGTATCATCTGGAGTAATGCTAGAGACTGTAATTTTCAATTGGTGGCTTTGGTCCTCGCCTTTCAACTGTCAATCAACTGGTGTACAGGTTCCTGAGCCTACTGGGCTGTATTATATCTACATTTGAAACTGTGTATGGAGTCAGCTTCCACCACATCACTGCCTAATGCATTCCATTTGTCCACTACTCTGACAATGAAAAAATTCTTTATAACGTTCCTATGACTCATTTGGGTATTCAATTTCCACCTGATAATATTGAATATTTCATGAAGGGATCCTGAAAGTCTGCTGGATTGCTCAAACCCTTAATGTACGTGTGTGTGACACTGCTGATACACAATACCATGTGTCTACCCCTGATGATACACAATACCCTGTGTCTACCCCTGATGATACACAATACCCTGTGTCTACCCCTGATGATACACAATACCCTGTGTGTGACACTGCTGATACACAATACCCTGTGTCTACCCCTGATGATACACAATACCCTGTGGCTACCCCTGATGATACACAATACCCTGTGGCTACCCCTGATGATACACAATACCCTGTGTGTGACACTGGTGATACACAATACCCTGTGTGTGACACTGCTGATACACAATACTCTGTGTCTGCCCCTGATGATACACAATACCCTGTGTCTACCCCTGATGATACACAATACCCTGTGTCTACCCCTGATGATACACAATACCCTGTGTCTACCCCTGATGATACACAATACCCTGTGTGTGACACTGGTGATACACAATACCCTGTGTCTACCCCTGATGATACACAATACCCTGTGTCTACCCCTGATGATACACAATACCCTGTGTGTGACACTGGTGATACACAATACCCTGTGTGTGACACTGCTGATACACAATACCCTGTGTCTACCCCTGATGATACACAATACCCTGTGTCTACCCCTGATGATACACAATACCCTGTGTGTGACACTGGTGATACACAATACCCTGTGTGTGACACTGGTGATACACAATACCCTGTGTGTGACACTGGTGATACACAATACCCTGTGTGTGACACTGGTGATACACAATACCCTGTGTGTGACACTGGTGATACACAATACCCTGTGTGTGACACTGTTGATACACAATACTCTGTGTCTACCCCTGATGATACACAATACCCTGTGTCTACCCCTGATGATACACAATACCCTGTGTCTACCCCCCTGATGATACACAATACCCTGTGTGTGACACTGGTGATACACAATACCCCGTGTGTGACACTTGGGCTCCCCAGGAGGCTAGTGTCCTGGAAGATGGCCCTTTAGGTGGCTTGTGTCTTGAAAGTCGGCCCCCAGACGACTAGTGTCTTGAAAGACGGCCACCCAGGTGCTAGTGTCGGTCGTGAAAGATGGCCCCCGAAGAAACTATAGCCTCTTGGGGGGTCACGACTAGTGTTTTGAAAGACGGCTCCCCAAGAGGCAAGTGTCTTGGAAGACGGCCCCCAGGAGGCTAGTGTCTTGAAAGACGGACCAACAGGAGGCTAGTGTCTTGAAAGACGGCCCCCAGGAGGCTAGTGTCTTGAAAGATGGCCCCCAAGGAGGCAAGTGTTTTAAAAGACGGCCCCCTGGAGGCTAGTGTCGTGAAAGACGGCTCTTCGTGGCTAGTGTCTTGAAAGACGGCCCCCTCCTCACGACGCTAGTGTCTTGGAAGATCACCCCCAGGAGACTAGTGCCTTGAATGACGGCCCCCAGGGGGCTAGTGTCTTAAAAGACGGCCCCCTGTAGGCTAGTGTCATGAAAGACGGCTCCTCGTGGCTAGTGTCTTGACAGACGGCCCCCAGGAGGCAAGAGTCTTGAAAGACGGCCCCCCAGGAGGCTAGTGTCTTGAAAGGCGGTCCCATGGAGGCTAATGTTTTGAAAGACGGCCTCAATGAGGCAAGTGTCTTGAAAATCGGAACCCAGGAGGCGAGTGTCTTGTAAGACGGCTTCAAAGAGGCTAGTGTCTTCAAAGATGGCCCCTAGGAGGCTAGTGTCTTGAAAGAAGCCCCCAAGAGGCTAATATCTTAAAAGACGGACCCCAGGGCGCTAGATTCTAGAAAGACGGCCCCCAAGAGGTTAGTGTCTTGTAAGACAGCCCCCACGTGCCTAGTGTCTTGAAAGACGGCCTCTAGGAGGCTAGTGTCTTGAAAGACAGCCCCCCAAACAGGCTAGTGTCGTGGAAGATGGCCTTCTAGGAGGCTAGTGTCTGTAAAGGCGGCCCCCAAGAGGCTAGTTTCATGAAAGACGGTCCCCCAGGAGGCTAGTGTCTTGAACGATGGCCCGCAAGAGGCTAGTGTTTTGAAAGAAGGCCCCAAGAGGCTAGTGTCTTGAAAGGCGGTCCCTCAGGAGGCTAGTTTCTTGAAAGATGGCCCCAAGAGGTTAGTGCTTTGAAAGACGGTCCCGAAGAGGCTAGAGTCTTGAAAGGCGGCCCCCCAGAAGGATTGTGTCTTGCAAGATGGCCACAAAGAGGCTAGTCTCTTGAAAGACGGGCCCCAACGTGGCTAGAGTCTTGAAAGATGGCCCCCAGGTGCTAGTGTTTTGAAAGATGGCCACAAGGAGGCTAGTGTCTTGAAAGACTGCCCCCGCGGTGCTATGTAGGACGTCCGTAAGGAAGCTAGTGTCTTGAAAGACGGCCCCTAGGAGGCTAATGTCTTGAAAGACGGCCCCCATGTGGTTAGTGTCTTGAAAGACGGCCCCAAAGTGGCTAGTGTCCTAAAAGACGTCCCCAAGGAGGCTAGTGTCTTGTAAGACAGCCCCCACGTGGCTAGTGTCTTAAAAGACGACCCCTAGGAAGCTAGTGTCTTGAAAGAAGCCCCCAGGAGGCTAATCTTAAAAGTCGGACCCCAAGATCCTAGATTCTTGAAAGACAACCCCCACGTGGATAGTGTCATGAAAGACGGCTCCCCAGGTGCTAGTGTCGTGAAAGATGGCCCCCTAAGAGGCTAGTGTCTTGAAAGACGGCTCCCCAGGTGCTAGTGTCGTGAAAGACGGCCCCCAAGAGGCTAGTGTCTTGAAAAACGGCCTCCAGGAGGCTAATGTCTTAAATGACAGCCCCCAAGAGGCTAATGTCTTGAAAGACACGTTGCTAGTGTTGTGAAAGACGGCCCGAGGAGGCTAGTGTCTTACATTACGTCCACCAGGAGGCTAGTGTCTTGAAAGATGGCCGCTGAGAGGCTAGTGTTTTGGAATAGGGCCCCAGGTAGGTTAGGGTCTTGAAAGACGGCCCCCCCCAAGTGGTTAGTGTCTTGAAAGACGGCCTCCTAAGAGGCTAGTCTCGTGAAAGACGAACCAACAGGAGGTTAGTGTCTTGAAAGACGGCCCCCACAGAAGGCTAGTGTCTTGAAAGACGGCCCCCAGGAGGCGAGTGTCTTGAATGACGGCCACAAGGAGGCTAGTGTCTTGAAAGACGGCCTCCCCAGATGGATTGTGTTTTAGAAGACGGCCCCCAAGAGGCTAGTGTCTTGAAAGACGGCCCCCAGGAGGCGAGAGTCTTGAAAAATGGTCCCACATTAGGCTAGGGTCGTGAAAGATGACCCCTAGGAGGCTAGTTCCTTGAAAGACGCCCCCCCCCCCAAGAGGCTAGTCTCGTGAAGGAAGGACCACCAGGAGGCTAGTGTCTTGAAAGACAGCCTCCCCCCCCTCCAGGATGGCTCCCCAAGAGGCTGGTGTCTTGAACGACGACCCCCCAGGAGGCTAGTATCTTCAAAGACGGCCCCCCGGAGGCTAGTGCATTGAAAGACGGCCTCCAGGTGACTAGTGTCTAAAAAGACTGCCCCAAAGAGGCTAGTGACTTGAAAGACAGCCCGCACGTGGCTAGCGTCTTGAAAGACCGCACTAAAGAAGGTAGTGTCTTGAAAAACAGCCCCCCTGGTGCTAGTGTCGTGAAAGACGGCCTCCAGTAGGCTAGTGTCACTAGCCTACTGGGGCCGTCTTTCAAGACACTATCCTCCTAGGGGGGCCATCTTACATGACACTTGCCTCCTGGGGGCCGTCTTTCAAGACACTAGCCACCTCGGGGCCGTCTTTCAAGACACTAGCTTCCTGGGGGCCGTCTTTCAAGTCACTTGCCTCTTGGGGGCCGTCTTTCAAGACACTAGTCTCCTGGGAGCCGTCTTTCAAGACCTTAGCCTCCTACGGGGGCCATCATTCACGACACTAGCCTCCTGGGGGACCGTCTTTCAAGACACTAGCCTCCTGGGGTCCGTCTTACAAGTAGGTAATTATCAATAGAAGGCACCAAACCGGGAAGGCTATGTAGCACCATCTAATGTGTGGAATAATCAGAGGGCGCTAAATATCACCAAAGATGCAAAAACGAGAACAAAAACGCATAAGGCAAACTATATTAAAAGTATCCGAGTCACCAAGATTTCTATTGAGGGACAGGTGACCACGAGGGGCGGTCGGAAAGCAAGACACATGCTCATTCTGGAAGTCAGGACATTCAAGAAGGATATGCACGACCGTTAGAGGGACAATGCAATTAGGACAATAAGGAGCAGGGCGGCACTCCATCAAGTGACCATGGGTTAAGCGAGTATGGCCAATACGCAACCTCGCCAGAGCCGTTTCCCATCGCCGGTTACGGTGGTTGGAGGACCGCCACGAGGAAACACAACTTTTATGAGTACGTAGTTTGTTACCAGTAACAGACGACCAAGAAGCCTGCCAACGGGTATGGATGGAGGAATGGATAACCGGGTAAAAGTCAGAATGTGGAATACCTTTACGAGAGATATAACAAGAGCAGACAGCTTCCTTGGCGGCAGCATCCGCACGCTCATTTAAAGACACACCAATATGGCTGGGAACCCAACAAAACTCAACTGACTTAAATTTACTGTGAACAAGAAACAGCCAATGCTGGATCTCGATAACTACTGGATGAACCGGATTAAAGGACCCGAGAGCCATGAGGGCACTACGAGAGTCAACAACAACTACAAAGGAAGACTGACAACGAGAAAGCAGGAGACGAAGAGCATAGAGAATAGCATAAAGCTCCGGTGTGAAGATGCTAGTCTCCGGAGGTGGCCGTCTTACAAGACACTAGCCTCTTGGGGGAGGGGCATCTTTCACTACACTAGCACCTGTGTGCTGTCTTACAAGACACTAACAACGTTGGGGCCGTCTTTTAAGACATTAACCTCCTGGGGGCCGTCTTTCATGACACTAGCCACCTTGGGGCCGTCTTTCAAAACGCTAGCCACATGGGGGCCGTTTTTCAAGACACTAGCCACCTTGGTTCCGTATTATTAGACACTAACCACGTGGGGGCCGTCTTATGAGACACTAACCACGTTGGGGCCGTCTCATCAGACACTAACCACGTTGGGGCCGTCTTTAAGGACATTAGCCTCCTGGGGGGCCGTCTTTCAAGACACTAGCATCCTGGGGGGCCGTCTTTCAAGACACTAGCCTCCTGGGGGGCCGTCTTTCAAGACACTAGCCACGTTGGGCCATCTTTTAAGACTTTAGCCTTCTGGTTGGGCAGTCTTTCAAGACACTAGCCTCCTGGGGGCCGTCTTTCAATACACTAGCCTCCTGGGGGGCCGTCTTCTAAGACACTAACCACGTTGGGGCCGTCTTTTAACACAGCCTCCTGGGGGCAGTCTTCCAAGACACTAGCCTCCTGGGGGGCCGTCTTTCAAGACACTAGCCACGTTGGGGCCGTCTTTCAAGACACTAGCCACGTTGGGGCCGTCTTTCAAGACACTAGCCACGTTGGGGCCGTCTTTCAAGACATTAGCCTCCTGGGGGTGCGTCTTTCAATATACTTGCCTCCTGTGAGCTGTCTTTCAGGACACTAGCCTCTTGGGGGACCGTCTCTCAAAACACTCGCCTCCTGGGGGCCGTCTTTCAAGACACTAGCCACTTGGGGCCGTCTTTCAAGATACTACCCACGTGGGGGCTGGCTTTCAAGACACTCGGTCACGTGGGGGCTTTCTTTCAAGACACCAGCCACGTGGGGGCCGTCTTTCAAGGCATTAGCCACGTGGGGGACGTCTTTCAAGACACTAGCCACGTAGGGCCGTCTTTCAAGACACCATCCTCTTGGGAGAGGCCATCTTTCACGAAACTAGCACCTAGGGGGCCATTTTTCAAGACACAGGCCTCCTGGGGGCCGTCTTTCAAGACAGTAGCCTCTTTGGGGCATTCGTTTTAGACAGTAGCCACGTGGGGGCTGTCTTTCGAGACACTAGCATTCTGTGGGCCGTCTTTCAAGACACTATTCTCGTGGGGGGGGGGGGACATCTTTCACGACACTAGCACCTGGGGGGCAGTCTTTCAAAACAATAGCCTCCAAGGGGGCAATCTTCCACGACACTAGCCTCCTGGGAGGCCGTTTTGCAAGACACTAGCCTCCTGGGGCCGTCTTTTTAAACAATAGCCTCCTGTGGGTCCGTCTTACAAGACACTAGCCTCCTGGGGGGTCGTCTTACAAGACACTAGCCTCCTGAGGGGCCGTCTTTCAAGATATTAGCCTCCTGGGGGCCGTCTTTTAAGACCCTATCCTCCTAGAGGGCCATCATTCACGACACTAACCTTCTGGGGACCGTCTTACAAGACACTAGCCTCCTAGGGGCCGTCTTTCTAGACACTAGCCTCGTAGGGGGCCATCATTCAACACACTAACCTTCTGGGGGCCATCGTACAAGACACTAACCACGTTGGGGCCGTCTTTTAGGACTTTAGCTTCCTGGGGGCGTCTTTCAAGAAACAAGCCACCTAGGGACCAGCCTTCAAGACACTAGCCTTCTGGGGGCCGTCTTTTAAAATACTAGCCACTTGGGGGCCGTCTTTCATGACACTAGCCTCCTAGGGGGCCATCTTTCACGACACTAGCCACCTAGGAACCGTCTTTCAAGACACTAGCCTCCTAGAAGGACCATCTTTCCCGACACTAGCCTCCTGGGGCCGTCATTCAAGACACTAGTCTCCTGGGGACCGTCTTTCTAGACACTAGCCTCTTGGGGGGTGGGGGTGCCGTCTTTCAAGAGACTAGACTCCTTGGGGGGGGGGGCATCTCTCAGTTGAGACATAAGCGTCCTGGAGGCCGTCACTCGAGACACTCGCCTCCTGGGGTACCGTCTCTCGAGACTCTAGCCTTCTGTGGACTTTTCTCGCGAGACTCTCGGCTCCTGGGGACCAGTCTCTCAAGACACTAGCCTCCTGTGGGCCGTATTTCAAGACACTTGCCTCCTGGGGGCCGTCTTTCAAGACCCTAGCCTCCTTGGGGTCCATCTTTCACGACACTAGCCTCCTGGGGGACCGTCTTTCAAGACACTAGGCTTCTAGGGAAGCCGTCTTTCATGACTCCTAGCCTCCTAGGGGGCCATCTTTCACGACACTAGTCTCTTTGGGGGGGGGAGGGTGCCGTCTTCCATGATACTAGCCTCTTGGGGGCCGTCTTTCAAGACACAAGCCTCCTAGGGGGCCATCTTTGTAGACACTAGCCTCTTGGGAGGGGGGGGGTTCGGTGTTTCAGGACACTCGCCTCCTGGGGTACCGTCTCTCGAGACTCTAGCCTTCTGTGGACTTTTCTCGCGAGACTCTCGGCTCCTGGGGACCAGTCTCTCAAGACACTAGCCTCCTGTGGGCCGTATTTCAAGACACTAGCCTCTTGGGGGCCGTCTCACACTAACCACCGGAGGTCTACAGTCGTTGACCTCCGGTGGTAAGGAGGGCCACCTGGACCCTCCCGGGAGCTGAAGGCAGCATTAAGGCGCTATGGTGCCCTAAGGAGTTGTTGACATCCCTGATATGTCATTTGGTGTTGCCCTCTGTCCACCTCACTGTCCATTTCGCAAGACGGTCGGCCGTGCCCATTGTGGGGGAGTAGACGGGTCTGTACACGTGTCATGGGGCTATCACCCCTACTACGTCAGTTCGTATAGAAGACGAATCGAACACATATTTTGACCATTTCCAACACCAAATTTGTACGTTCCATTTACAAATGATTGGTCACTATTAAAAATACAATATAAGGCTATATTAACAGTTAAAATCTTCTCTACTTTGCAGATATATAGTTATTAAGTGCAGTTCAGTGATGTGACAGACTTAATCTAGGCTTCGTAGGAACAAATATTAAACACATCCCAGCGACCACAAACATGATGGAACGCACAAAACATAAGACAGTGGCCGGTTATGGTGTATACTCCTATTATGCTGGTTATACTTATATATAACAATATATATTAAAGATCAACGTCGAATATGTAATATTTATAAACAAAAATGACATCAGAAGAAACACGTACGCTATTGTACTTTTACGCTAGCTGCCGTTCTCTGCTGTTCACCATTGCCTTCAATTACTGCAAGCTTCACAAGGGCATTAACTTAATTATGTTCTTGCAGCCCAATGTGATGGGATCCACAACAACTTGATCCTGACCCTTTTATTAGGTATATGCATACAAAAAACCAGTCTGCATGTTTCAGCGATGCCTTCCTTTGTCACTCTACACATGCTGGGACCAAAGAGCCAAAGCTCAACCCCCACAAGAACAACTAGGTGTATATTAGTGCGAGCCCCAGGGCTCCACGTTCCTAAATTTACCTGAGGGCCACTAACACTAGTGGCCTCGGCAAGGACACGAAGCTGGCGGCTTGTCGAAGGTCACTCCATTTTCCTTCATCTGTTCGAGTTGGACTTTAAAACTTAGTTCTGTAAAGAAGGGAAGGTAATTAACAGGGAAAGATCTACACCATTACGACTATATAGCACTTGTAAGAGGTCAGGATAAGAATTTGGGATGGGACAGGGAAAAGGAATGGTGGCCAACCACTTGTAAGGCAGTCAGGGATTGAACCCCAACCTGCATGAAGCGAGACCTTCGCTCTACCGTCCAGCCTGAGTGGTCTCAAATTTCATCCAATCAAGTGGCTCAGAGAAGCTCCAAATACTCCTGTTGTTTTTCGGTTTAGATTCAGCAACTCAGAATAAGAGTACTGCCCGCGCAGGAATATCCCTCAAAAAAAAAAAATATTGTAGTGGACTTCAAATACTTTTAATGCAAATACCTTTACTGAAATCATACAAGCCTTCCCTTCTTACCATTATAAGAAGGAAGGCTTCCCTTCTTCTCTATAAGAAGGCTTTACCAAAACGTTCCCTTTATTATTTTGCAGAACGCCCACCACTGACCTCCCTATTTTTGCCTCCTCAACTCTACCCCCCTCCATCCCCATAATTCTTACCCACGGGACTCCTCCATTGTCACCTACAACACACCACTTATTCCTTCCACAGGAGTCTGGTTAAGGTGCTGGATAAGGTTGAGGAGGAGTTAAAGTGCTGGCCACCGCCTACTCTATATGTCCCGCTCATCACATTGGCTATGGGTTACCTTTATGATTTTTGAGTAGCGATGACGGTGAACAATTCTTTTGGTCATTTTTTTAATTCTGTATGATTGCTCAGTAGTGACACATGTAACATGTTCCTTTATAGTATATTTCATGAACCAAATAATAATAATAATAATAATAATAATAATAATAATAATAGTAATAATAATAATATTATTATTATTATTATTTCGAGTATACATCCAAATTCGTATCATTTATAGGTTTTGAGTGTTTTGTAGCTCTGAGAGATCGCATTAGTGATAAATCAACCAAATTATAATTAACAATTTAAAAAAATGGCAGCCAACATTCTGAACATTACATTACTAATGTTCTCAGTAGAAAGAAAGATTACGGTCAATGCCCACATAAATTTTGAAGCAGGTGAAGAGAATGAATTTTTGAATATTTCTATAACGAGCGAAACAATATGGAATCTAAATTAAGAAATTACAGGAACTTAAAGCTTTAGGTGTATATGGTATTCGATCCAAAATCGGAATGAACTGAGTCAATACCACCTGAAACTCCTATGCAGAAAATCTCTTGAGGAGAAATTCCTCTAGATGAGAAATTTATCTGAGGGGCCACTCTCTCTAGTGGCCACGATAAAGATAGGAAGCCAACGGCTTGTCAACGGTCACCCCTGTTTGTCCTGATGGTTTTATCGAGCTGGATTTAGAAATTTAGCAGTGTATTAGCATTTACAACTTTGGCGGGTAGGTAGTTCCATGAGTTTATAACCCAATAGGTAAACAAAAATCAGTTTTCTCTCCTACATTGTGGCTTGTCGAGCTGGAAACCATTGTTCGGTATTAGTGTTAATTCTAACCTTTTAACCTGCTCAGTAGGAAGTCTGGGACCGGGTCGAGGGGACACTAAGCCCTGAAATCATCGCATGGTTAACGAAGTTGCATTAATACCCTGCAATTTTTTCGGCATTATAAAAGTTTCGACGAGTTCAGTCTTGACATGTGTAGCTTGCAGTGTTGCTTGTCCTGTGGGACAACAAAATGCGTCAGTCGCAAGAAGTTCGACAACAAGACTTGTTTGCATGAGTCGTCACGCTCAACAATTCGGGGTAATGGGGTCTGCTGGGAAAACTACGTGTGTTTGTAAGAATGTGAAGCTTTACAAGATCGTAAATGGACAGATAATATGTACTCTCACAACCCAATGTACCATCTAGAATATAAATACAAAATTAAATAAATATATATAAATAAAAATAAATAAATATATGATCCTTGACATTGTGGAAGATATATAATATATAATTTGCTCCAGACAAATTAGCATAGCATTTCTTAGTTTAGGTGCATATAGCTAAAAAAAATTGTTGTTTACTAAGCTTCATTCCTGCCTACAGCTTAAATTACTGGTTAAATTATTATACATTTCTCAGAGTGAAAAACATTTGCATATATATTTCTAAATGTTCATCACTGATTAGTTTGTCACTTATTTACTGTTCTCTTACCATTATTACCCTCCGTAACCTCTGCACTTGATCAACTGTAATACCTCTATAAACAATGACTATGTTCTTTATATGGATAGAGTGGTCATATCACAGCACCTTTTTCAAACCCTCTGGCACATCACCACTATCCCATTCCTCATGTTCAATTCTCCACACATGTTTTTTGAGCAGTCGAGCAGACTTCGGACACCGTCATCTACAATAGAGTTTACAGAAGCATCCCTTTCATCACTTTATAAAATGTAAATAAATAAATAAATAAATATATGTTTACCTGAGGATTATTCTGCATAGTGGGCTCGATGGATGCAGGAAGCCGGTGGCTTGTCAAAAATTCTCCATTTGCAGCCCGCCATTGTTCCTAAGGATTTTTTTTTTTTTTTTTTGGATTTTGAACTCGTTCTTTGAGGCTTCGGTGGATAGGTCTGTCCCATGCGTTTATTTCCCTATGAGCTAAAGATATCTGTTTTCTATCCTAGATTGTTGAGATGAAAGCTGTTGCCTCGTGTGGGAGTTATATTTGACATTCGAAAGGCTTCGGGCCAGATTCACGAAGCAGTTACGCAAGTATTTAGGAACGCTTACATCTTTCCACAATCTTTGATGGGATTGGTTACAGTTATTAAACAATTGACAAGCATGTAAACTTCCCAAACAACTGTTGTTATTGTTATAAACAGCCACCTGGTGATTTGGAACTCATTAACTGTTTAATAAATGTAAACAAAGCCGCCAAAAATTGAGAAAAGATGTAAAGGTTCGTAAGTGCTGGCGTAAAGGCTTCGTGAATCTGGCCCGCCAATCTATTCAGTATTTTGAAGTTGATGATGACAACTGCTCAGTGATACTTAATTTGCAGTGCTGTTAGGAGTGTGGTCTTCAGCCGTTCCTATTATGAAAGTTGGTTTAGTTCTGGGATGAAGTTCTGGATCTGTATTGAATTTTCTCTTAAGCCAAAAGGTATTTATTTATACATTTATATACAAGAAGGTACATTGAGTTCATGAAAGTACAAAGACTTTAAATTTTACATTTTTGTAAAGCCACTAGCACAGTGTTGCAGGCATATCCTTAATTTAACACAATCTTAAGAAGGTAATTTTTAGCAAAATTTAAACAAAAAATGTTAACAGGTACATTGTAAGAAAATATAAAAATACATTGTAAGAAAGTACAAAAATACATAGCAAGAAGGTCCAAAAGGTAAGGTAATTATCAAAAGAAGGCACCAAACTGGGGAGGCTATGTAGCACCATCAAAGTGCGAAATAATCAGAGGGCGCTAAATATCACCAAGAATGCCAATACGAGAACAAAAATGTATAAGGCGAACGATATCAAAAGTATCCGATTCACCTAGAATTCTATCGAGGGACAAGTGACCGTGAGGGACGGTCGGAAAGCAAGACACATGCTCGTCCTGGAAGTCAGGACATTCAACAAGGATATGCACAACTGTAAGAGGGACAACGCAATTTGGACAATAAGGAGCATGGCGGCGCTCCATTAAGTGACCATGGGTTAAGCGAGCATGGCCAATCTGCAGCCATGCCAAAGAAGTTTCCCACCGCCGGTTACAGTGGTAAGAGGAGGGCCACGGGGACACTACATTTGAGAGTACGCAGCTTGTTACTAACCACAGAGGACCAACAACCCTCCCAACGAGCAAGGATGGAGGAATGAATAACAGGATAAAAGTCAGAATAAGGAATACCTTTACGGGAGATGGGACAAGAACGGATAGCTTCCTTAGCGGCAGCATCCGCACGCTCATTTAAAGAAACATCAATATTGCTGGGAACCCAGCAAAACTCTTCTGATTTAAATTTACTAGAAATAAGAAACAGCCAATGTTGAATCTCGACCACCAGATGGACAGGATTAAAAGACCCTAGAGCCATGAGGGCACTACGAGAGTTAACTGCAACTACAAAGAAGGAATGACAATGAGAAAGCAAGAGACGGAGAGCATAGAGAATAGCATAAAGTTCTGCTGTGAACTTTAAAGATTAAGATTATGTTTCTATCTTTCTTGAGACGTATAAAACTCTTACGTTTATTAACGATTCTGCGTGAAATAAGCATTGTTCTGAGATGAATATTGCGGATTTCCAGCTCTACGACCGATGAAAAATGCAACTCTTATACAACTACAAATATCTTCAGTTTTACTTTAAATTTTGTCCTGAAAGAGTTTTCATTTATAGATCCAGTTTCTGCCGTTCTTCTGACATAAAAAGACCTTTGGTTTAATAAGTTATTTAGATGTTTTCAACAATATTACTAGGGCGTTCACCGATTCTAACATGGGCGACCCTTTTGGAAACGCAATACATGGGTTGACCTGATTGATATATGGGTCAGATTCCATTAAGGTCCAGAACATTAACATGTAAAAAGTTCGAAGTTTACCTCACAGGTAATAAAGTGGAAGTGTACACGGACCATAACCCACTAGTCTTTATGAATCAGATGAAGGGGAAGAATAAACGCATCCTCAGGTGGGCATTATACCTACAGGACTTCAATCTTTCCATTACCCACCTACCGGGCAGACTCAACGTGATAGCCGACGCTCTGTCCCGGTTGCCTGAATAACATTCATCTGAGCCACAGGAAGCCATTTACCAACTGTCATGCTTTAGTTATTTTTTTTTTTAGGTTCTCCTGTGACATTAAATATTCCGTGTCCAATTTATTTACTTCCTTTTTTTTGTGTATGTGTTTTTTTTCAGAGAATTCCTTTGTACTTTCCTTGCAGAGAAATTGTTGCTTTTGATTGATTTTGTTTGTCATAAATTTTCCTTTTTATTCTCTGTATACTCTTACAAAAAAATATGACTACTATTCTAGTAGTCACATTTTTTTTTTCTCTGAAGGGGGGAGGAGTGTTAGCCTTTTAGTATTGAAAATGCATGACGAGGTGCACTTGTTTGTATCTTCCCTGCCAGACGTAAGACTATTCTTGTTTTTCAAAGAGCATTTAAGACTGAGCTTGGGGTTGATTATTAAATAATAACATAGGCACCAACTATGTTTACTAATACTTTCTAATCATTTGTAAAGTAAACCTGAGTAAACTTGGTATAGGGCTGCGGTACGATTAGTTGAGCAGTCTGCCGGCAGCGAGCCAGCTGGGGGGAAGGAGACTGAGACTCGATCTTTCTCTGAGCTGGCGTGGTGTGGACAAGATCCTCGTACCCTTCCTCCTCGTTTCCTTATTTCTGTGTCTTGTTCAAGCTAAGTATATACTGTGTACATTATTCAATTTCTGGCATACACGTGTTCTATATGTAGAGTAGTATACTTTGTGTGTAGTAGGTGTTTTTAGAGTTTATATTACTAGTTATTCTAAAGGGGGTCCCAGTGGAACCACGTGGTCTCCCTACCCTATGCTGACTCTAGCTTTAAGTGTTTCCCTAGTCGAACTTTACCCTAGCTTGTGTTCAGTGTAAAACCTTGTATCCTGTCTATGTGGACCAAGGCTTTTAACATAAGATAGTGTGGTAAAGTAATTATTATTTTTGTTATTGGTGTGAATGTATATGGGGGGTTGTTAAGGGATTAATAAATAAGTAAGTAGTAACGGAGTATCCCTTCTTCCTGTGTGGGAGTGCTATGATTAATCTCTAGTCTGACATAGTCTAGTAGCAAGTTATTATTACTGTGGATAGTTTATTTTGGGGGCCGGGCCTTTTAGTTCTCCCATATTTGATAACTCTGAATGCTACCTACTGCCCCTACACCCATGTTATAATAGATCCCCCATAGTACAGACACCCCAATATTTAACACTAACTAATTCTATGACTTTCTTAAACTTCTGTATCAGTTCCTCAGTTGAGGGACCTGTGCTTCTTTCGTTGTCTTGACTTTAGAGGGAACTACTGTCTCCACACAGCATTCGTCCTCCAGCACGGTGAATAGTTGGAAGTCCTTATGATATCTGTAGGCAGTCTTCTCAAAGTCTTCTTACGACCCCTGTCCTTTATGACACTCCAGGACGAATTTTTACTGCTGCATTTTCTAGTTTGTATTGAAAGCTTTCTACTCTGCGTATTTCAGCCTCAAATACCCGTTGCCTCCATCTCCCCCTTTCTCTCTCTCTTTCCTTCCCCCTCACTCAAGCCACCATGAAATGTGACACCTTTCCCCCCCCCCCCAAACCTTGCCCGAAACGCTGTGCACATTAATGGGTTTAGGTATTGTATGCACTAGCTCTATCTATAAATCCAACATTATGTTTGTAACTCATCTATGTATGTACTTTTACCTGAATAAACATTTTTATTTTTATTTTATTTTTTACCATCCCGAACAATAAAGCCCAGTACTCGTCCTCCATACCTACTGAACTTTTAAATCACACATCAATACACAACACTCACTTGAGTGTTTAATTTATTTTATATTGAGAGTATTTATGCCTTTGTATTGTGAAATCATGTTAATGTGATGAATCATTGAGAATTGGATTTAATCAGAGGATTCAGTGGTATCCCAAGTGGCATTAATTTTCACAAAGTAGTTGCATGGTGGTCTACGGCACTAGCTTGAGAGTACCAAGTGAGGGGTTCGAATCCTCCTTTTGGCTACCACTCTTTTTCTTCCAGTGATAGTTTCAGAGGGTTGAGAAAAACACAGCATGAGGAAAATATTTTAATATAATCCAGTTTTATTGTATTAAAAGACAAAAGTATATGCATATAAAATATTAGTTTAGTTTATTATGCACAACATACCCATCCTGTGAGTGGCAGTGGAAATTTTTAGAGGCACATAATGGGCTTATGAATGATCAACAAAGTAATTAAACATCTCTGTAACCAAGCAACATAATTTGTGTGGTCAGTTCATGTAACCAAGCAACAGGACAATAGTAAGTAATTTTATAAGATAAAATTAAAAAATTGAAGAGCCTGTCTTGTATCTATTTGTTAAACACAGAAATCACAATAGCGTGATGCCTCGAATATATGATTGAGGTCAGTTGAACTCCTTGGTTGTAATTCTTTTGCCTTGTCGTAACACAGTCCATTAAGGCGGGTCTGGGACCCTCTTGGTCATAGGTTCGAACCCTCATCATGGCCCTTGTGGATTTGTTCATTTGTATCTATTCATTTTGTAAATACATGTCTTCGTCTTCATCACTTTCTAAGAGCTCCAGGAAAGGCTCATAGACCTCATTTGGCTGGTAGGAGCTAAATAAATGTTTGGCTTCAGTGAGCTTGTCAGCACACTGCTTTTGACCCTGCTTCAGAAGAGCCAATAATCCACGTTTCTCTTCTTCTGACAGAATTGGGTTTTCAATGGTATATGGGTTAGAATCCTGGAATATAATATTTAAAACATCTTAGGGTCAAATATATACTGTACCTATTTAGTTGTATATAACGCAAATATATAAAAGTATAGATTAAGTAACACAGAAGGATACAAATAATAATTAAAGCCATATTCTCCACAGTACCACTCTTGAAAATGGAAGTGTTTCATAGTTGAAATCTGTAAGGTGATGGCAATATTACTCTTACTAATTGAACACATTTAAGTGAGTTGAGTGTTTTGAAGATCTAAATTGCAAAAAGTATTTTGAATTTCTTACTTTGCAGAGACATGAAGGGAAGGAATCACATTGTAATTCTTGAATATACTCGGTTAGTTTGTCCCTTTTCTTTTTGTAGTACTGTAACCATGTTATCATTTCTTGAATGGTTATTAATTCCTCCTCTCTACATTTCTTCTGGAGTTCAAACTTTTCCACTGCACTTCTTTTTTCAGTCAGGGACACTATAATGCAAAATGAAAATACGGTATGTGATTGACAAATTATAATAATGAGAATCATTTGTGAATTAAACATCATTAAAAATTGTACCTTTAAAATTTACCTTTAGAAAACAAACTCAATTTAATTGTCTTATTAATTAAATTGTCAATTTAATTGTATTGCAGTCTTTTCAAATATAAAAGTACAATTAATACAAATAATATATAAATATTTGAAAATGCTGAGAAAACTAATGAATCATTAGATCTTGTGTAAATACCACTTGTGTTTTGATGAAGCAATAAATTGTGCCATGGAAGGATGCCAGTTAAAACATCTGCTTCAGACAAATCCGGATGGTTCTGATTGTAGATTTTTAAGAGTTCGCGTAGTTTTTTTCTCAACTTCATTTTTGTTTCTCAATACAGCTCTCATTTTAGATGAAGCTGTAAAGTTTCAGGTTGTTATCAAATATTTGACTTGCACCAATAATGTTTTACATAGAAAAATTAATTTAACGACTGTGTACTGTATTAATGTTTAGGTTTCAGTGAACAAAGAAAAAAGCAATTAATGTCTACCTGCATAAGTGGTAACCGGATTTTTGTGATGCCTTATATTCTCTCCATATGCCTCGATAGTATGCTCAATATTGTTGGCAGAGGATCTGTTATTTAAGGATCTTGCAATGATCCGTAATTCTGATCTCCATTTCACCATAAAAGATTCTGGGACATTAAGCCTGTGAATCTCATTTGAAACTGCTGCAGCTGTCTCTGTGGCCTATTTAAAAATAAATGCCATCATATTTATTGTAAAATTTATGTTCAGAGTTACACAAAGTCTTTTGCACTCTCCTTAGTGCTTTGTCAAGGTCTGAGTATGTGTTTCTCCAACCCGTTCTCGCAAATTTAATAAGTCAATATTGACTTATTAAATATGTGCATAGGTGACATACTTAACATAATAGATACCCTTAAAAAGATTCATAGAAAACACTGACCTTACCTAACCTACTTAGTATGTTAAGATAAGCATCTTATTGCTTCGTAATTACAATTATTACCTACCCTATAATAGGTATAGGTTAAGTAATAATTGTAATTACGAAGCAAAAAGATGCTTATCTTAAGATACTAACAAGGTTAGGTAAGGTCGGTGTTTTCTATGAATCTTTTTAAGGGTATCTATTATGTTTAGTATATCACCTATGCACGTAGTTAATAAGTCAATATTGACTTTACGAATTTGCGAGAACGGGTTGCAGGGGTGAGTGTGTGTGTGAGGGGTGAGTGTGTGTGTGAGGGGTGAGTGTGTGTGTGGGGCGAGTGTGTGTGTGTGTGTGTGTGTGTGTGTGTGTGTGTGTGTGTGTGTGTGTGTGTGTGTGTGTGTGTGTGTGTGTGTGTGTGTGTGTGTGTGAGGGGTGAGTGTGAGGGGTGAGTGAGAGTGTGTGAGGGGTGAGTGTGAGTGTGTGTGAAGGGTGAGTGCGAATGTGTGTGAAGGGTGAGTGTGTGTGAAAGGTGAGTGTGAGTGTGTGTGAAGGGTGAGTGTGAGTGTGTGTGAAGGGTGAGTGTGTGTGTGTGTGTGTGAGGGGTGAGTGTGTGTGAGGGGTGTTGGAAATAACCAACAGTTTTATACATCATTGTATTTTATACAACCCTTGTATTAACCAGTCGGTCGGCCGAGCGAGCAGCACGCTGGACTTGTGATCCTGTGGTCCCGGGGTCAATCCCGGGCGCCGGCGAGAAACAATGGGCAGAGTTTCTTTCACCCTATGCCCCTGTTACCTAGCAGTAAAATAGGTACCTGGGTGTTAGTCAGCTGTCACGGGCTGCTTCCTGGGGGTGGAGGCCTGGCCGAGGACCGGGCCGCGGGGACGCTAAGCCCCGAAATCATCTCAAGATAACCACAAGTAGTTACTAAAATTACTAACTTGTAGATTTAATCATTATCATGATTTATTTAGACATATTGCCAGATTCTTCCTAGTGAGAGTGACGACGTGAGGAACGACAGGCAGCAACATGAATTCTCTCCACATTTAGTTGGATTTATAACAAGAGTCCAGTTTATCATTCCCTTTACTAAAAATAGTTACTTACTAATAAGTTCAATTTCGTAGTATACTACTACTTACTGGAACTCCCTTATTTAGATGATATCAAACATTCTAGAGGAAATTACTTTGATGTAAATGATTTTACTTTAAATTTTCTCGATTAGCTGCACAAGTTTAATAAATCAATTTATGTTACACGAAATTCTAATTTATCACAGAAGAATTTAATGTGATATTAATACTCGTCACTACCTCTTCCTTTCTTAGTCAATTGCGATATATACATATACATTTACGCTCGAGATGTCTATCAAGAGCCGCGCATGCGCAATAAGGAAGAGGAGGAAAACGGGAGAGCGTAACTAGACACGAGAGAACGAGAGAGCACGACGTGGACGCCATTGACAGAGCAACGTTTTGATCCCATTTATTTCGCTCCAACGACCAGTAGAGCGGTGCCACGTTATCTGGCACAATAGCCGTGTCCCAGACTAGCATATGAGCAATTCCAAAGTCAACGCCTTTCAAGCAGCAGCTGGAGGACGAAGAATTGCTCAAGTCTCTACATCAACGGACACGCGGCTCGGCAGCTAGGTTTACCTTTTTGTTATTATGTGGCCACAATTAACATTTAGGCTAGTTGTCGTTAGGCCGTAGAACAAATAATACAATCCCGTACGTGTCTTAAGTAAATTTACCATCTAAATAGATGATTAATTTCATTATATTCTCCAAAGAAATTTACAGTGCTTGAATATAAATTGCACAGATATTGGCTGAAATTTCCTACAGTTATCCTCATGATTTAGGATTTATTTGTAGTTACTTATTATGTAGAAGATTTCTACAATGTAATTGCCTTTCAGTACCAAGGCGACGCCAACCGAGGTGCTAGGCTTCCCACCGTTCCCTGCAACAATTTACCCTATGCAACACGTCGTCGGTGGAGCGTAGCAACTGATTACACCTCACTTGATTTACAGCTAAGCTGTCCCTTTTTTATCTGTAGCAATAACTCTGTAATTACAGTAGTGATTTCTAAAAGAGATCAATTATACTAACCCATTGATTTACTGATACTGTTCAACATTTCAGTAGTATATTGAGGAGCATTTACCTCCAATAAATATTATATATTCAACCTTATTTACTTTCATATTTTATTTACTCTGGTGAAGAACCAGCACCAGAATAATGCTAGGGATGTATTAATCTTTTAGCATGTAACCCCCCAATTTTGTGTAAGTTAATTTGACTCCATTTATATCAAAAATACAGTTTCACTAAGATCCATAGAACACTAGTTCTTGGGATCAGTTTTTCCATTGTCTTATTTTGTTTTCCACTTTTTCTCAAAAAGTGGTGGTCCTTCATAGCTATCGAAGTATATATTTAATTATTAGTTATTGGAGTCAGGTTTTCCCCCACAAGGGGTGAGTGTGTGTGTGTGTGTGTGTGTGTGTGTGTGTGTGTGTGTGTGTGAGGGGTGAGTGTGTGTAAAGGGTGAGTGCGTGTGAAGGGTAATTGTGAGTGTGTGTGTGTGTGAAAGGTGAGTGTGTGTGTGAGGGGTGAGTGAGAGTGTGTGTGTGTGTGTAGGGTGAGTGTGTGTGTGTGTGTAGGTTGAGTGTGTGTGTGTGTGGCGCGAGTGTGCGTGTGAAGGGTGAGTGTGAGTGTTTGTGAAGGGAGTGTGTGTGTGAAGGGTGAGTGTGAGTGTGTGTGAAGGGTGAGTGTGAGTGCGTGTGAAGGGTGAGTGTGAAGGGTGAGTGTGAGTGTGTGTGAAGGGTGCGTGTGTGTGTGTGTGAGGGGTGAGTGTGTGTGTGTGTGTGTGTGTGTGTGTGAGGGGTGAGAGACTGTGTGTGTGCGGGGTGAGAATGTGTGTGTGTAGGGTGAGTGTGTGTGTGTGTGTACTCACCAATTTGTGCTTGAGGGTATTGAGCTTTGGCTCTTTGGTCCCACCTCTAAACTGTCAATCAACTGGTGTACAGATTCCTGAGCCTACTGGGCTCTATCACATCTACATTTGAAACTGTGTGTGGAGTCAGCCTCCACCACATCACTGCCTAATGCATTCCATCCGTTAACTACTCTGATACTGAAAAAGTTCCTTCTAACGTCTCTGTGGCTCATGTGGGTACTCAGTTTCCACCTGTGTCCCCTTGTTCGCTTCCCACCAGTGTTGTATATTTAATCCTTGTTTACCCGGTGAGATTCCTCTGAGGATTTTGTAGGTTGTGATCATGTCTCCATTTACTTTTCTGTCTTCCAGTGTCGTAAGGTGCATTTCCCGCAGCCTTTCCTCGTAACTCATGCCTCTTAGTTCTGGGACTAGTCTAGTGGCATACCTTTGGACTTTTTCCAGCTTCGTCTTGTGCTTGACAAGGTACGGGCTCCATGCTGGGGCCGCGTACTCCAGGATTGGTCTTACATATGTGGTGTACATGATTCTGAATGATTCCTTACACAGGTTACTGAACGCTGTTCTGATGTTAGCCAGCCTCGCATATGCCGCAAATGTTACTCTTTTTATGTGGGCTTCAGGAGACAGGATTGGTGTGATATCAACTCCTAGATCTTTCTCTCTCTGTCCGTTTCATTAAGTACTTCATCTCCTATTCTGTATCCTGTGTCTGGCCTCCTGTTTCTACTGCCTAGTTTCATTGCTTTGCATTTACTCGGGTTGAACTTCAATAGCCATTTGTTGGACCATTCACTCTGTCTAGTTCATCTTGTAGCCTCCTACTATCGTCCTCAGTTTCAGTCCTCCTCATAATTTTTGCATCATCGGCAAACATTGAGAGAAACGATTCTATACCCTCTGGGAGATCATTTACATATATAAGAAACAGTATAGGTCCAAGGACTGACCCCTGTGGGGTCAGTCCTGGGACCTATACTGTTTTTTTGTTGCCACCTCCAGTAGTTTAGCACGCCACGTTTCCTCTCCTCCATGTGGTTCCTTGTTCGCCCAGTCTATTCTTCCGTGATTGAAGCCCTCATGATGAGCAGATGGGATCGATTCCTACAGGCAGCAGAGGCTGCCTTCTCAATAATATTGTTAACTGCCAAGCTGTTTCTGTCACACCCTTTCCTGGGTCTTCTGTCATTTGGTGGAGGGTTATATATCATTGCTACTACTACTCTTGGTCCTCTCATCGTCATGGTGCCTGTTATGTAGTCTCTAAACCCTTCACAGCCTGGGATAACCATCTCCTTGAAACTCCATTCCTTTCTCATGAGTAAGACACTCTGCCTACTCCCCTACCCTCCCTCACTTTCCTTATTACAGTGTAATCCTGGGGGAAAACTGCATTCGTTATGATTCTTGAGAGTTTTGTTTCTGTGAGTCCAATTACATCTGGGTTTACTTCATGTACTCTTTCCCTAAGTTCACTTGCCTTGCTTGTAATCCCATTTATGTTCGAGTACATCACCTTGAAGCTGACTCTTTTTTGTCTATCCACAGTTTCTGTTGATTCCACTGGAGTAGGTTAACATGGAGGGTCCGGGATGGGGCAGGGGAAGGGGTGGCCCTGGGTTGTGAGGGGGGGGGGCTGAGGGTGAAGGGGGACCTGAGTTGTGAGTGGACTTAGAGGATCTGGTTTGGAGAGGGTAGGGGCGAAGAGAGGGGTGGGGGAGAAGGGAGGGCTTCAAGGGGGGAAGTCAAAGAGGGGGTTTGGGGGGAGGGGAGAAGTGAGGGCTGGGGAGGGTGAGAAAAGAGGGCTTGGGGGGGGGGAGAAAAGAGGACTTGTGGGGGCAGGATAGAAGTTAAGGCTTGGATGGGTGAGGGAGAAAGGAACACTTAGTGGGGTGGGGGAGAAGGGAGAGCTTAGGAGAGTGTGGGAGACGGGAGGGGCTAGGTGGGTGAGGAAGAAGGGAGGGCTTAGAGCGGTGGGTGAGCGTAGGGGCTGGGGCAGGTAGGGCTTCTATTGGGTGGGAGGTGGGCATGATCCTCCTCCCACTGGGTCTGTTGAACTGCATGTGAAGGTTCCCCCACTCCCTTTTGGGATTGTAGGGTTCTGAGCTGTGGTTCTCTGATTCCTGTCCCTCCTATTGTGCTCCTTTCTTGCTGCTGCTGCCCTCAATATCTCCTCCCTGGTCATATCCCTCTGCAGGAATACCTTTTGAACTTCAGTACATTGAAAAAGGCTGCTCTTCTTTGCTAAAATTTCTTCTTTTGTGTCCTTCCTTTTGAAATCCATTTTTATCAATTGATCTTTGTCCTTGTTGTACCAGCCAAGCCTGAAAACCTTTCCTATATTCTCTTCTTCCCTCTCCATCTGTACCCTTTCAAGGACCTCTTTGACTGTGGCTTTGTCCATATCTCTCCTCTCCCCTGGATTGACCCCTATTTGCCCCTTAATACCTACTACGATTACTGCTCTTTTCCTCTCTATCGGTCATCTAGTGCATTTTGCTGCTTCCTGAGAAGTAGCAACTTTCATGGCAATTTCCTGTACTGCAGTGACAACTTACGAGGTCTTTCTAAGTATGTCTGTCTGCAAATGAGGGTTGTATTGCAGAAGTCTCTTCTATAGATACATTACCATCTTCCTGAGGGCTTGATTATGTCTGATATTTGGGATTCTCTTTCAGGCTTTTAATCTCCTTCCTTGCCTCATTCAGTTCATCTTGCAGGTGTGTGTGCGAGTGTGCGCGCGTGCGTGGGGGGGGGGGGTGTGTGTGTGTGTGTGGGTGTGAAATTCGTTTTTGCCCAAGGAAACCTTCGAGGAAAGAGCACAGAATAATTAAACGAAATCCCAGTTAGCCTTTAGAATTTCAAGAATCTATTTCCGGAACATTTGAAAGCGAAGAAAGACTTTCTTCGCTTGTATCTTGCAAGCCTTGCTTTCCAACTTGCAAGATACACCACCAGAGGTTGTGAAGGATGCCGACCCCTTCCAGATGCTCAACATGCTTAAAGCAAAATGTTCGTCAGTCAAACACACGTCAAGTTAACCAATGCCATGACTTTTAACATACCATCAGAGATCATAGACGATGGCGACACTCTCCTGATGCTTATCTTCATCGAGGCAAAATATTTGACAGCCAGACACAAACGTTCAATCAATGACATCACTGTTGATATCCTAGACTTCTTAAGTGATGCAGAATTGGGATATATAGTGAAGCTCAAGGATGTGGTGCCCCGGGCTGACAAACTCAAACACTATTAAATAATGTTCGTCAGTTTTAGGACAATAACAAACACCTTACACGTGAAATATTGATGCAGCTGGTGTCACATCTAGATGCTACGGCCTCAAACGACCGTTCACTCAGTTTGATTCAGATAATTACTCTTATTCATGTTTAAATAATATTAAAAACCCTTACAAAAATGTAATCTTAGATATTCCAAATTGTAATTTAATTGTTTAATATAAACAATGAAATAAAAACTATTTATATAATACTAGCAGTACCCGGCCACAGCAACCTTTCCTGTCTCCCAGTCCTTTCCACCATTCTCCCCTCACCCGTCTCCTCGGCCTCCCAACCATTCTGCACTCCACTGTCCCCTCGTCCTTCCCACCATTCCCCACTTTACAATCCCTATTCGTTCCCACCATGCCCCACTCCCCTGTCCCTTTGTCATCCCCACCATTCTCCATTCTCCCATTCCCTCGTTCCCACCATCCCAAACTCCCCCATCCCCTCGTCCTTCCCCACCATTACCCCCGCCTTTGTCCCCTCATCCTCCCCACCATCTCTCACTTTCGTTCCCTCATCATCCCCACCATTCTCCACTCCCTCCTTCGATGCCATAGAAATGGTCTGATGTTCCCATCAGAAAATTGGGAGCATCAAGTGATCTGATGTTCCCATCACTGAAATATAAGAAAAACAGTTAAAAATGAAATGAAAATATGAAAAAAAAAAAATAAACTACACACGAAATGAACAGTACAGTAAACAACACAGCTCAATTCTAACGCAATTCACACAATATAATTAAATAAAAATGAAAATAAATCAATCTATGAAAATTAATTTATTAATGCAATCAGAAACATTGAAATGGAATTGTAACATATTTAGTATAGCATGTGTGTTGCTCTTACATGCAACAGATGGCGCTGTTTTTCAAGAAAAGCATAGTTTTACCTGTCACAGGTGTGGCATCTATACTTATACTTCCGAAATGAACGATATGGTAAACAACACAGTTCAATTCCAACATAATGTCACACAAAATATTTCAATAAAAAATTATATAAATCGAAATCTATGAAAATAAAATTTATCAATGCAATCGGAAACATTGAAATGGAATTCGTGACATATATAGTATAGCGTGCATGTTGCTATTATGTGCAACAGATGGCGCTGTTTTTCAAAAACGCATGTTTTTACCTGTCACAGGGGAGGCATCTATATAATAAGTATATAAAAATACGCGCCTATACGAATGCAACGTTTTCAAAATTTCAAAGCAATCGGTGAAGAACTTTCAGAGATTACAGCGTGTGTTGCTCTTAAGTCCAACACATGGCACTGTTTTTAAAAAGCATGTGTTTTCCTGTCACAGGCGAGGCATGTATATAGTAGATATATAAAAAGACGCGCCTCTTCGAATGCAACGTTGAGTCAAACTTCAAAGGAATCGGTAAAGAGGTTTCAAAGATTTCCCACACATGAAAAGCACAGTTTTTCAGAAAAAGCATGTTTTTTTTACCGTCACAGACGTGACGTCTATATAGTATGTATATAAAAACCTGCTGGGATGCGAATGGAAAGCTGTGTGAAAATTTCAAAGCAATCGGTGAAGAACTTTCAGAGATTAGAGATTATGAACAAACGAACATTTCCATTTTTATTTATATAGATTTACAATGAGAAGGACGTAATGAAATATATAGAAGCTGAAGCAACCTTTGATTAACACATCCAGTCTTGGCAGTTTGCTTGTAATGAACTTAAGAATAAGAATAAAGAGACACTAACATACACTTGAATCACTTCAGCAGTCGCATGCCTGTTACATCAGCCCGTCCTCTAGAGTTTCCACGACGAACATAAAATGATGTACTAAATTGCTGTTTTGAATTTTGACGTTAAAATGGGATGCATTACTTTAGAGGACACGTTGGTTGCTAACCAACATTGTCCTGAATTTGTAACATTAATCTACAACCTAATTCACAAACCATAATTTATTATTTTTCTAGTAATTTCCATTATTTCAAAAATGGTCTAATTTAGATCCATTATTTCGTGATTAAGGTCTTCCATTATTTGTCTTTCTAGCATCAGAACTAAAGTAATAGTATAAATCATATTTGGACATTGGGCAGTTCCTGTTAACGGTGGAAAAAATCGTTAAAATAATTCACATCTGCTTTAAAAATATAAATTCAAGGATATCGGCCCACGCATGGTAGCTTCTATTTATATTCACACAAAGTCGTTCATACATGTCTAACCTACGCTTGAAACAATCAAGGGATCATGCATCTATTATGTTACCTGTAAATTGTTCCACAATTCAACAACCCAGTTACGAAACCAGTATTTACCCAGGTCTTTCCTAAATCTAAACTTATCAAATTTTTATCCATTGTTTCGTATTATATTAAGTGTTGATGTATTTTATACCCTAACATTGTTATTCCTGTTCTTCCACTTGTACACTTGGGGGGGGAAGGGGGGGGGGGAAGGGGGGGGGGGTTAGAAACAGCCTAAGCTACTTCATCCCTTTGAGATGTACGTTATTGTCTCAATAAACGTATTTTAACTTGTACACTTCAATCATGCCACCCCGAACTCTGTGTCTTTATAGATAATGTAAATTAAGCTTTATCAAGCTTCACACAGAAGGTTCTTAATTTATAGCATTAACTTTGTCATTCTACGCACTACACGTTCTGTAGTATGGCAAGTAAAGCAACTTCTTATTTTAAATGAGGCCTAACTAGCTAGATACAGCTGAAGAAAAACACCAGGTTTTACCTTACGCTTCTAGAAATATTCCCAGTGACCCATTTGCCATATTTCGAACAGTTATGCATAGATTTTTGGACTTTCAATTCCTACTAATTATGCCCCCAAGATAATAATCTTTCGCAATCTCATCACCTTCCCTCTGATATCCTGTAAGTATCAGTATTGCGTTATCTCAACTATACTTTTGTCATTTAAACTGCACTTGCCGGTCTTTTGATCATTTCAGAATCCTATCTACATCACCTTGGAGTGATTATGATCCATGCTATTAATATATGCTTGAATATATACATGATTCTGTTACTTCATATCTATATATGTTGTTTATTACATGTATCGCTTATATGTCATATTATCGAGTGTTATATACTGTTTAGTTCAGGGGGTAATTCCCCCCATGGAATTTTTTTTAGTTTGGGGGTGGTGAGTTTTAGAGTTTGCTGTTTTAGCATAATAAAGTAAAAAAATACATAATATCTTCCAACGCCACAGTTGACATTCCGATAACAACAATTTCACTCTTGTGTTCGTCACTGAGCAATAACATCCAAAGTTTAAACCAATGGTTCTCAACCATTTATAAAAAAAAATCAAAATCACCCCTCTCGTGTTAAATAGAGCAAAGAAAAATGACACTCACTAATATCACACACATATGACCCCATGTGGATCATATGCCCAAAGTTGAGAAACACTGGTTTGAATCCATTAAAATACATTAGTTGATATAAAAAATCTACTTACACGCTATCAATCAAACGATGAATAAGCGAGTTTGTATATAATAGTCATGATGTGTTTAAGTAAGAATGAAGGTAACTGCAGAGGTCTATTGGCCAATAAGAGTGTAATTCACAATAATATCAGCTAAAATTTGTGATCCCTGTTGGTAGAAACAATAAGGCACTCAAACAGACGTCTAACTCCATATACGTCCGCACATTTACCACAAAACTTGGTGGCACTGCAGCCGAGGCCATGGCAAGCCCTCACTCGCTTACCCCCACCACCCAACTTACCCCCCCCCCCCCCTCCCCTTCACCCGGTGCACTTACTGGCTACCGGGGCACATGGCAACGCACTGGCAAGCTGGCTAGCACTATCTGGCCATGAGGCATGAAACCCTTATCAGAATCGGCTGACTGTCCGTTCGTCGTAATACTACCAGTGTACCTGTATAATTCCTTACTGAGAGGGACGTCCCGTTGATTTGGTTGGCTGATGGTTTTGATCCAGTTCCCTTTTGGGTATCACAGAGTACTAAGTCCACCTCGCTGTTTGCACAGGAAAGTTCTTTATATCATAAATTTAATAATACAGTCTTTATTTAATAATCTTTCTTCATATGAAAGATTTCTAATTTGGGGAATTAACTTAGTCATCCGACGCTGGACACGTTCAAGTGAATTTATATCCATTCTATAGTACGGCGACCAAAACTAAACTGCATAATCTAAATGGGGCCTAACCAGAGCAAGATATAGCTTAAGAACCACACCAGGTGTCTTGTTACTAACGCTTCGATTAATAAATCCCAGTGTCCTATTCGCCTTATTACGAACATCCATGCATTGATCCTTTTGTTTTAAATTCTTATTAATCATAACTCCCAGATCTCTTTCGCAATCAGACTTCCCAATCTCAACACCATCTAGCTCGTATCTTGTAACTCTATCATCATTACCTAGCCTCAGAACTTTACATTTATCAGCATTAAACTGCATCTGCCAATCTTTTGATAATTTCAAAACCCTATTTAAATGAACTTGATGTGATAGTGGGTCTTCTTCTGTGATAATTTCCCCACCTATTTTTGTATCATCTACAAATTTGCAAATGTTGCTACTCAAACCTGAATCTATATCATTTATATATATTATAAACAACAGAGGTCCCAGGACAGACCCTTGAGGCACTCCACTAACACCATTATCCCACTCTGACTTAACACCAATTATACTAACTCTCTGTTTCCTTTGGATTAGCCATGCCCTAATCCAACTATATATAGCACCCCCAATACCATGAGCTTCTATTTTTTTAATCAGTCTTTCATGTGGCACTGTATCGAAAGCTTTGCTAAAGTCATGGTACACAGCATTACAATCCTTATCCCTATCAATTGCCTCAACTATGTTTGAATAAAAAGATAGCAAATTTTTTAAACATGAACGGCCATTTGTAAAACCATGTTGCGACTCATACATTAATTTATGTTTTTCAAGATGAAGACAAATTGTATTTGCAATTATCGATTCAAGTAACTTTCCCACATTAGACGTTAGGCTAATTGGCCGATAGTTTGACGCAAGTGATCTATCACCTTTCTTAAAAATTGGTACCACATTATCTACATTCCATGACTCTGGCACTCTGCCTAACTCTATTGATTTATTAAATATGGTAGACAGTGGCTCGGTGTTTGCATTATTTAAGAACCCTGGCAAACACTTCATTCGGCCCTGGGTATTTGTTTGGTTTTAGTTTTACTGTTTGTTTAATTACATCCTCCCTGGTAACTGCTAAACTAGTCAACCTGTCCTCGTCCCCACCCACATTGACTTGTTCGGCTGAAGGCATATTGTTAAGTTCCTCTTTAGCAAATACAGATATAAAATATTTATTCAAAATACTACTGATCTCCTAGTCATTATCCGTTATTTGACCTGTCTCAGTTTTTAATGGATCTTTCATTTCCCAAGTCTTAGTTCGATATAACTGAAAAAAACCTTTAGGATTTGTCTTCGCTTGCCCTGTTATGCGAACTACATAGTTTCTTAAACACAGAAATTATAATAACGTGATACATCAAATAAACAAATCCACAAGGGCCGTGACGAGGATTCGAACTACTACGGTAGTTCGAATATGGTATACTACGTTCCTGTGCTTTGCTTAGAATATTCTCAAATAAGTTATATTTTGAATCCACATCGAAATCCCCTTTAACGTCACCTATCGCTGGGTTCATGTCTCGCTCCAAGACCGCCCCCCCCCCCATGTCCAAGACTTTACAATCTATTTGACCCCAAAAAAATCTAAGGCTATTGAAATCAGCTTTTCGAAAATCTGGCACTTTAACAGAATTTTCTCCTACAGGTCAATTCATTCTAAGCTAAATCTGATTTCTTTGTGATCACTGTTCCCTAGCTCACTCCCTATTTCGATGTCATTAATTTGTGTTTCCCTGTTAGTTAACACTAAATCTAAAGTATTATTTTCCCGCGTTGATTCCTTAATGTGTTGGCTAAGAAAGTAATCGTCAATTAATTCTAGAAAATCTTCTGCTTCATTATTCCCTGTTCTGTTAGACCAATTTATTCCACTGAAATTAAAGTCACCCATGACACAAATACTGCTACACCTAGATGCTCTAGATATTTCATTCCATAGATGCTTTGCTTCCATCCTGTTTAAGTTTGGTGGCCTGTATATAACTCCTATTATTAGATTATTTGCTCTTTCGTTTAATTCTATCCAAATAGTTTCTGTATGTGGCTCACTTCTGATTCCTTCTTTGAGACGACATATGGCTACTCCCCCTCCTCGTCAACATATCTATCTGTGTGAAATTGTTTAAATCCATTTATTTGATATTCAACTAATAGTTCTCTATTTTCTACATTCATTCACGTTTCGGTAAGTGCAATAATATATATTTTTTCTGTGCAGACAAGAGCATTTAACTCATATATTTTGTTTCTTAGACTTTACTGTTAGTGTAATATACCCTAAGTGAATTGTTATTTTGAGGCACTTCTCTTTCTCTGATCATTTTGCCAATTTCTTTCTCCAAGAAACACATACTTTTATTACCGCCTTCCTCTCTATCAATTCCCATACCACTATCTACTAACAGTTTAAACCCAAACAAACGCCTCTAACTACTGGTTTCAATGAGTTCGCAACAGCAACAACCCCAGCCCTCGACAGATGCACCCCATCACGACGATACATTTCACTTCTTCCATAGACGTGTTCCCAGCTCTCTATGAAAGATAATGCATTTGATTTGCAATATCTTTCCAGCCGGCAATTGACACCAAGTGCCCTCGACAACCATTCATTCCCAACGCTCTTTCATGGAAGAATGCCACATATGATCGGGATTTCTCCCTTGCTCCTAACTAATTCTATGGCTTTGTTAAAATTCTATATCAGTTCCTCACTCATAACTCGTCCAACATCATTACCCCCTGCACTAATACAAATAATGGGTTTGTTCCCATTTCCCGTCATAATATCTTTCATTTTGTCAAAAATATCTCCAATTCCAACTCCAATTTTAATAAGAATTCACGTCCAGCGAGCCGGTCGGTTGAGCGGACAGCACGCTGGACTTGTGATCCTGTGGTCCTGGGTTCGATCCCAGGCGCCGGCGAGAAACAATGGGCAGAGTTTCTTTCACCCTATGCCCCTGTTACCTAGCAGTAAAATAGGTACCTGGGTGTTAGTCAGCTGTCACGGGCTGCTGCCTGGGGGTGGAGGCCTGGTCGAGGACCGGGCCGCGGGGACACTAAAAAGCCCCGAAATAATCTCAAGATAACCTCAAGAAGATAACCATCATCATCAGCAGAGAAGAAATACCTAAATGTATTATTTGTATCAAAGCTTTGCCAAATGATTCTATGAAAACAACAAATTTGAAGACAACATTTGCAGAATGTTCATCCACAACACAAGAACAAGAACAAAAGCTTTTTTGAACGTCATGGGAATGTTCTCAAAAAAATTAAACGAAATTCAACAGGAGAGTTCCAAGAAAAAAGGATAAAAGACAATTGAAGCTTCCTATGTTGCAGGATTAGAGATAGCAAAGCAGAAAAACAGACAATTGGGGAACTTTTATCAAACTGTATATTTATTGAAACAATAATATACATCTCAAAAGGATGAAGTAACTTAGGCTATTTCTACCCTCTACTTAAAGTCCCTCAAGGGGAGCACAAATCCAGTGGGTACAAATCCTCAAATTAGAGTACAAGAATCTCCTTTTACATTGCAGGTTAATACAGTAAACACAGAATACAAGTGTTACACTCTTTGGCAAAAGAGTTTGTAGCTCCAAAGTATTCTGTATCATACCATTATCACATATCTAAACAATTTGATGTGGTACAACACTTATTTCCTTATTTATATAGTTATCATTAAATTGACACTAATCCATAATGATCTAAGGTATACTACATAATTTACACTCCTTATTTATTTCACTGACAACACCGTATTGCCAAAAACATTTGAATCCTTCTCTAAATCTCGGGTAATTTGAATCCATCCAAGTAGACTTTCCTCTACCATAAGTGAAGAGCGAATTTGTATTTAATATTGCATAATGCCTAAATGAGTTACTGTTGTCCACCATAGCCGTTCTCTTAACTATTTATTCATCCCCTTGTACCATGTTGATTCTTTTCTTTATTTGTTTCAAAGTTCTCTGACGTACAACATCGACAAGAGTTGTTTCTGAGGCTCTCTTCGCTATCTCTTCAACTGCCTCATTCAACAATATTCTCACAGGTGAAGGGAGCCATATAAATCTTATTTTATACCCATCTTTTCTAGTGTCTTGACATTCTATTTACACTATTACAATATTCTGGTATACTGCTCGTCTGCTATTAAAAGACTCCTACGCTCCTCTACTGTCCAGACAAAAAACTGGAATTTTTACTGCATTTGACTATTTCCTGTAATTCTGCTAATGCAGCTTTGATTTTAGCCTGCATTGAAGAGACATTGTCAGTTAAGTGGTGTCCAATAACAGTGTATACAGTGCCGAAGTATACTCTCTAATCAAGAGTGTATCCTGCCTTTCCCTCCCTAGCTGTTGTTGCTGTTGATTTAGATTCAGCTACTCAGAACGAAATGCCCATGTAGCACAGGCTATAATGAGCCCCGTAATTGAGTTAAATTATTTGCTATAACTTTGTTACTGTGATATTTGGGTCAAAGTTTTAAATAGAGGTGTGGTTTCCTCTTGTTCCCGTTTCTTTTCTGCTTATCTTTTAGCGCACTGATAGTCTTTTAATAAAATTATCTTGTGGACATAAATGTTTAGTGTTCACTAGTGAATACTATACAACTTTTTCTAATCATTGTAGTCGCTGTGGATTTTGAATCTAATGCAGCTGCTTTCGTTGTATTAACACTGCGTTTGGTGCACAGGGCTTCAGTTGCTTCACACTCCAGTAAGTAATGCAATAGTGGCGACCCTGCACCTGTTCCACAGATATGACACGCTGTAACTGTTGGGTTTATTACTTTCCAGCCGAACATCTAACCAAATCTGAGTCTGTGTTGCTACTGTAATGTGTCTGGATATATTTTTGCCAAGTTTGAAAGGGAAGTACACAGTGTCTTGCTCGTATAACAACACAGTTATAATGAAGGAACAAGTCGCCACAGCCAAAGTAGCAGAAGGAAGACTCACTGTACTCTATTAGGTGAGTACAGTGAGTCTTCCTTCTGCTACTTTGGCTGTGGCTTGTTCCTTCATTTGTGAAAAACTTGATATATTATCCTTTACAAAAGGTAGAGCAGTGGCAGTTTTTGCTAGTTATCCCTAGCTACTGATCCATCACAATATACATGTAGTGTGTTTTTTCTGGAGGTAATTCTGTAATTACACAATCATATGTTGCTTTCAGCTCTCCTATCTCATGCATAGTTTTTTTCTTCTGCAGGGGAATAATTACTAATCTAAGTTACAATTCCCCCATTATGGTGTGAATTCTCTCCTAGGCAAAGCAATACATTCTGGAATAACATCATACTCTAATGAACAAATCCAGAAGAGCCGTGACGAGGATTCGAACCTACGTCCGAGAGCATCCCAGACGCTGCCTTAATCGACTGAGCTACGACATGGTCAAAAGAATTGCAACCATAAATTCTACTGAACTTACATGGATCCTTCAGCCTCTTTGCGACACAAACCAGGGTTTTACGCAATTCCCCTATGCACTCGAGCTATGTCAATAGTCCGTTTTACCTCTTCGCCCTTACTTCATTACACACAAAAATCACCAACCTTGTGGATTTGTTCAATTGATGCATCACGCTATTGAGATTTCTGTGTGCAATCATACGTTAAGATTAGAACATAAGGAACCTAATCGTATGCTATTATTATACATTACACATAGTTCATTGCATTTCATAACTTACATTAATTAATTAGCTCTACTCCCTCATTAATCTAATCGCAGAAGATACATTTATCTCCAAAATTACATCCTAATACTCTGTAGTGACCCCCCGACATGAGTGCCGAATCATTCATACATGCTTTCCTCCGGTTAGTTGTCCTTCAATCCTATCCTAACTTTATTATCTCAGACAATGGGTCCAACTTCGTGGGAGGGAAAGCATGTCTGATAGAAGTCTGGAATCACCCAGTGGTATGCAGTGCCCTGAATCAACAGCAGTGCCACTGGAAGTTCATACCCCCCAGAGGACCGTGACATGGAAGCTTTTACAAGCGGATGGTGGGAACAGTCAAACGCTGTTTAAGGAAAACCCTCCACTACCAAATGATTGATCTACAGGAGCTTAACACCATTGTCACCAAAATTTAATCTCGGGTCAATAACAGACCACTAACCAACCTCTCTGACGATCAGTCACAACGTGAGCCAGAATCATTAAGTTTATCTAATCTGATGTATTGAGGACTTTGTAATCCTCTAGCGTCCCTCACATACAAGAGACCAAAAGATCCTTCGTATGTCAGAGTGAATTGGTTAAGAGCTACAAACATCTGTCAAGAGTAGTAAGTCGGTGGAATGATGTTTGGACTCTAGAATACCTAACAGGTCTGAGGGAGTATCATTACGAGAACATCAGCAAAGAACCCCTACAATAAAAAAACTTAAAATCTGGTGATGTTGATCTGGTTGACAGTGACAGTCTACGTTCAGAATGGTCTCTAGGTGGTATAGTCTCTGTCTATTCAGACAGCCAGGGTATCTTGAGAATAGTGAAAGTGAAGTGAAGAGGTACGACTAGTCTCAAACCCTTAGACGAACTATTTCCCTTGTAGCTTGCAGGAAATGAAGTCGTCCATAAACTTCCCACCCCCACCGTCCTGAAAGGACTGCCCCACAACAGTGCAAATTAAAACAAACAGTATTATAATTTTGAAGGAAAAAATCAATAAAGGGTCTGCCAGTACTAAACAGTGAACTCCGAACCACGTTTCTCCCCCCCCCCTCCCCTTTCTCCCTGTAATTATGTTGGAAATTCCAACACTAAATACTAACACACATTGAATCAAGCAAATGCGGTTATGTTAGGAAAATGCTAATCCTACTAACGACTAATTTCTCTAAAAGAATCATTAAAAGAAAATGGGTGTCATGGCTTGTCAGAGAAAATGGGAAATTTACATTACTGAATATTATTTATACATAACACTTATCATTAAAACACCAGTCTGGGAAACCAATAGGATAAAAAAGTATTCTCCAAGACTGGATATAACTAAATTACAAATGAGTTCAAAGTCTACTTCCCTAATTCGGTAATGACTGATTTAAAACTGTGCTAGCGGTAGCGTCCCCAGTTCGGGAGGGAAGAGATGCTATTGAGAGAGAGAGAGACCAGCTAAGTTCACAAACACACTAGTGTGAGCTATTAATCTTCCTGCGAAATCATAATGTGGTGGAGCTCCAACAAACTGTTATCGACTACGAACTTGGCTAATTACAGGAAGTACTATTTCCGGTTAAAGGTAAGTATAGTGATCACTTAAACTAATAAACGGACTGGTAATAGAGCAGGGCTACCCACCCAGAATGGGTAAGAATTGTTTCAAGTAAACTCATTCTTTATATTTCCCATGTAAACACGGGCATATACTTATGCCTGCTTCTAAATCACGATTCTAAAATTAGCTCCAAGTTGTTGGCTGGTAGGCTTCGTTTGGTGGTGGGGTCGTTGGTGTCAGAGGAACCATTTTGTTGGGATCCCAGGAGGTCGTTACTTTTGTTATGACCTGTTATGACCTGGCATATATATATTTTTTTCTTTTAATAATTTTTTTCTGTTGTTATCAGGCGATCTTCAAGGAACTTACACACCTGACTGAAGGCATGTCTAAATGGAAGGGTGCCAATTTTGAATGAAATTGGTCGACATCAACCTCAGCCACAGGTGGCTGAACTTTGACCATAATTTTCAACATGTAAGTAATTAGCAACTACATTGTCTTATAACTGTTTCGTTTATTATTTAATTTACATGGAACTTGCACATTATATGTATTGTTTATGCCTCTAAAAACTGTAGGATTTTTGTTTTCCTAAGTCCATTTATTGGTTTTATAAATATTTATAAACATCATGTGGCTGCATAATTTTGGGGGAATCTTTGAAAATTTTTATTATTGCACTAAA
Source organism: Procambarus clarkii (assembly GCF_040958095.1). Taxonomy (NCBI): domain Eukaryota; kingdom Metazoa; phylum Arthropoda; class Malacostraca; order Decapoda; family Cambaridae; genus Procambarus; species Procambarus clarkii. The sequence goes on along the minus strand of NC_091156.1, from coordinate 31,563,476 downwards.
TCCATTTGGGATAAAAATATTACTACGAAACCTTTATTATATAGTAATGTGGTAGCTGAGTGTCATAGAAAGGATTTCGGTTGACACTTGTGTTTTTATAAGCTCTTTGAAAAATGTTGATAAATTGTCTAAAACACATTTTTGTTCTCCCTCTCTATTTAGGCTGCGATGCTGAAACTTGGACCAGTTGCAGCCCTTTTAACATGTAAAACGTCAATAAATTTTGATTGCACTAGAACAACTTTTAATAATCCTCTCTGACGGCCCCTTAATCTGGACTGGTCAAAGACTTTCGATCAGGTTCCTATTAGTTTTGTGTTTGAGCAGCTTGGGTTCTGGTATTGTCCTGGTACTTAATGTACGCCATGTGTGTTTTTGTGTTACTATTGGTTCATTGTACTTGTGTTGCGGTACATTCGGAATTGTCCTGGCACTGTTTTGTGATCTTTGTTTATAGTTATGTTATATTGGTGTACTTTCTTTTATCTGTATATGTATTCACCTAGTTGTGCTTGCGGAGGTTGAGCTCTGCTCTTTCGGCCCGCCTCTCAACTATCAATCAATCAACTGTTTTTTTGCAGGGATATTCCTGCGCGGGCCCTAAGCCCGCGCAGGAATATCATTAACACCAACATTCATCACAGGCTTACCGGACTTTGGAGGAGTCTGTTTGGGTTTAGTAGCCTCTGTCTGGCTCACTAAGTGTTGCTTGTTTCTGTTTAACTTGGGCGGAGTATGAGTATTTATGACTCGTATGGTCGCTTTAGTAAGATTTTGCCATATGTGTTTATCAACTTCTTCTGCTCTGTTGAATCTAAGTTGAAATCGTAATGGGTTTGTAACTGTGCACTGTGTTAGATAATGTTCCAGTGGTCTGTCGGTCATTTCTCCACAGTGCTGACATTTCCTCTCATCTTCCGGAACCTGTAAGCCTGTTTCCCATACACATGGGCATCCAAGCCTGATGCGATGTAAGTGTACTTCTGTTAATCAATGAACTGATCCCCCCCCCCCCCCGCACATACGCACCTCACCAGGAAGCAGCCTGTAACAGCTGTCTAACTCCCAGTTACTGTTCACTGGACTGTTTACTGCTAGGGAACAGATGTATCAGGGTGAAGGAAACTCTTACTATTTGTTTCTGCCATCACCAGGGATCGAACCCGAACCCAAGGATTACAAGTCCAGAGCGCTGTCAACTCGGCTATCAGGCTCCCGTGTAATGTGTATACGTTTCAGGAAAATTAAGGGAAAAATTCGTTGAAAGCAGTACGTATCACTATACTTGGTGCCGTAAACAGTAAAATTTAGAGTGGAGCTATTGGTTAGAATAGTGTCATTTCATCTAAGTTTAAATGCAATTGCAAGAGTTATATTGAGTTTGATATTGATATTAAATGCAATTGCAAGAGTTTATATTGAGTTTGTTTTGTTTGATGATATAATAGTCAATATATTTGTTATCGTTGACTATATTATATGAAGTCGTAACATGTGATTTTCCTCCAGAAAACACATTTTGTGAACTTAAACCTGGATTGTTAACCAAAGGAATTGCTTCCATAAATACTACAACTTGTTCTAGCTGGAGCATTTGCTAATGCTACTATTGAAGTGAGGATGAAGTCTGTCTATTATGAAGTTTATTCAGTGAGGATGAAATGCATCATTAACCCCAGGTGAACGGTCTTGAAATATGCAATGGAACGTCAAGAATCACATCTGCTAATTATTTACTTTATTTCCAAGTTTATCAAAGGAAGGTTCCAAGCCAGAAAGGCTATGTATCATCATCAAATGTGCAGAATAACCATGTGGGGCTAAATATCACTAAGGATGCCAATATGAGAACAAAACACATAAGGCGAACGATATCAAAAGTATCTGATTCACAAAGAATTCTGTCAAGGGACAAATGACTGCGAGGGACGGTCGGAAAGCAAGATACGCATGTCCAGGAAGTCATTCAACAAGGATATGAACGACTGTAAGAGGGATAATGCAGTTTGGATAATAAGGAGCTGGGCAGCGCTCTATTAAGTGTCCGTGAGTTAAGCGTGTATGGCCAATACGCAACCTTGTCACAGCCGTTTCCTACTCCCGGTTATGGTGGTAGGAGAAGGCCACAGGGACACACTACCCTTAAGAGCACACAGCTTGTTACCAGTAACAGAAGACCAACGACCCTGCCAACGGGCAAGGATTGAGGAATGAATAACTGGGTAGAAGTCGGAATAAGGAATACCTTTATAGGAGATGGGACAAGTGCGGATAGCTTCCTTAGCGGCAGCGTCCGCCTACTCATTTAAAGAGACACCAATAACGAAACTACTGACTTAAATCTACTGAAGATAAACAAAAAGCCAATGTTGCATCTCGACTACCACCGGATGGACTGGATCAAAGGGCACCAGAGATATGAGGGCACTGCGAGAGTCAGCTACAACCACAAAGGAGGATTAACAGGGAGAAATCAGTAGACGAAGAGCATTAAGATAAGCATAAATTCTGCCATGAAGATGGTAGTCTCCGAAGGCAGGCGACACTCATAGATGTGGTCAGGAAAAACAGCAGTAGCCCACACCGTCTGCAGATTTAGACCCATCGGTGAAGATGGAAATGGGGCGGGAGTGTGAAGAAAGGCGTTCAAGGAAAGGCGTTTCAGAATTGAAGGAGGGGTAAAAGCCTTAGTGATTTGGGTCACGAATTTAAAAAAGATAGGAAGGGGGACCCTCCGGAGGGGCAAGGACTGAACAACACGAGGAGAAATATTGGTAAGACTAACTAAAAGAGAATTTTGCAGGCGAGACAACCGGAGAGAAAGAGGGAGGTGATGAAAGGGAACAGGAACTACCGGAGGGATAAAGTTCAATGCACGACATAGGCGAGAGTGAGGGTGTTGTAAGGATCGGGCAATGAAGCGAAGACAGTAGCAATCACGGCGATCCTGTAGACACAGAATGCCAGTGTCAACATACAAGCTGAGGGTAGGAGTTGAAGGAAAGGCACCAGATCTGAGGCACAACACATTATGGTGCAAAGCATCAAGACGGTGAAGAGTATAAGAAGCAGACGAGTAGGCAACCATAATCGAGTATAGATAGTATGAAAGAGGAATGTTAAGAAAGGAACATGTGGGAAAACTTGACTCATGTAATTCATTTAAATTGATGCTAATTCGATAGCTGCGAAGGACCACCACTTTTCAAAGGAAAAGTGGAAACTGGGTAGAGCAAGTGGTTTACTATTAAATCCATGAACTATGGATATTATTGATAATTATTATCTTGAATATTAAAGGGACTGTAATTTATGAATCAAATCTTCTCACCCAAAATGGGGGGATAAATGCCAAAAGACTATTGTATCCCTGACATCATTTCAGTGTGGTTCGATCACTGAAGTAAATGAAATAAGTAATTGCAAATTGGGCAATGATAATTAGAGGCGAATGGGCCTCAAGATTCTGCAATAGACTAATATTACTACCAGTGGTTAGTAACATGGATCTATTAAATAATGGTTAAATAAGAAAAATTTTCCTATCTAAAGTTCATGAGGCTAGAGAATTATACTTGGCTTCCAAGCTCACATAAATGAAATGTAATTTCAAATTATTATGAGGTTTCAACCGTTCCTAAATAAGCAATAACAAAATTGAAATAATCTCAGCTGCTTAGCTGTGACAGTGAACGGAAGCGTGGTGTCAAGATGGCGTCATCTGGAACTTGCTGGAACACGTGACCCGCTAGCGTAGTATGGGAAAATTTTGTACTCGCGGCTGCTCCAACACACGCTGGAAACCCAATGCAGTGTAAAAATTGTCTACACAAGTTAAATTATATCATTACGATCCAATGGAAGGAACAAATTAAATTCCTTGTTTACGTACTTGTCGTTAGGCGAGGTGTCACGACGTAACAATGGACTAAGGGAAAAGTTATCATATAAAGAGCTCCTATAAGAAAACTAGACCACTTAATCTGCTGGTTGTCCACCGATGCTATCCTTGGATCGCTAATGGAGTAATTGCACACTCCAGGGCCGATGGAGTGTAGCAAGGTAGCAAGGGCCGATCGTGTAGTTGGTGAAAGTTTCGCCTCTCCCTGGACTTATGGCCGCCACGTTGTCTCATCTGTCATCCATGCCATAGATGTGGCGTCTCCCTCCTCCTCCCTCAACCCCTCTCTCGCGCATGCGCAACATATTTTAGTTGAAACGGAATATTCTTTTCCTTGTAATTACTCTAATTATTAATGCAATGAGAATAGGGTCGCAATTATAGGGAGTTATATATTGTTTACATTCTCGCTGAATAAAAATAAATATGAACAGTGTTCTTATTAAACGAGAAATGGAGGGAATTTCTGTTTCCTCCATGACAGTTAAGATAACAGATAAACTGTTATATAGTGATATTTTAGTTGATAACTCGTTTTTATTGGTTCACTAGTTGTTATATTATCAGGTATTAATTCTTGTAAAGAATACTGACAAAGGTTGAAAATATTATTCAATTCTCTGGCATGTTGACAATAATTATGCCTTGCTGGATATTATCTGATGCAATACTGTCCCTCGATGTGGGAAGAATTTGGTAAATGACGCGCAGATAGGAAAATATTAATTCATATTAGTTCTACAATTAGTAGAATTAATAAATACTATGCCTAGTATTTTTTTTTTTTTGAGATATATACAAGAGTTGTTACATTCTTGTACAGCCACTAGTACGCGTAGCGTTTCGGGCAGGTCCCTGGAATACGATCCCCTGCCGCGAAGAATCGTTTTTTCATCCAAGTACACATTTTACTGTTGCGTTAAACAGAGGCTACAGTTAAGGAATTGCGCCCAGTAAATCCTCCCCGGCCAAGATACGAACCCATGACATAGCGCTCGCGGAACGCCAGGCGAGTATTATGCCAATGGTGATGTATTATGATACAATATGGATGTATTAGTGTTGGAAACTTTCCAACAGAGCGTGCGCCTATCCGTTTCCCAAGAAATATAGGACAAAACCTTAAATAGGTTAAAGACCTTAGAGCATTCAACTCGGAGGTAAAAGATATGAGGCGACCAAGACAACGAGCCTCAAAGTATAAACCCAAAAGCTTAGCGGAATCTTTGTACAAAAAGGGATAGTCCATAAAGCAACAAAGCGGGACGAAGAACGACTTAGTTCCCAGTAAAAGTAATAGCACAAGTCTTAGTTGCAAAGAACTTGAAGCCATGATTGGTGGCCCAAGACGACACAGCATCAATTGTGAGTTGAAGCCGCCATTGAAGGAGAGGCGAATCATCACCTCGACCACAAGGGGTAAAATCGTCCACATAGAGAGCGAAGAAGATGCCAAAAGAAAGGGAGGAAAGAAGACCATTGAGGGCAACCAAAAAACGAATAGTGGTTAGAACACTACCTTGGGGTACACCTTCGTATTGCCGACTAAAGGCAATACTTGGCACAATACTTGGCTGAATTCGAGTGTGGCACCAAGCCTCACTCGAAAGGAACGACGATAGAGGAAGCTTTGGAGCAAGAAAGGGAGATTACCACGAACGCCAAAAGAACGAAGTTGGGACAGAAAATGGTATCTCCAGGTGATGTAAGCCTTTTCCAGGTCAAAAAAGGACATCAACAACGGAGGGCAGCACGAATATTGACCTCCAAGTCCACCAAAACATAAATGGTGCTGCAGCACTTGCGAAAACCAAATTAAAAAGGGGTGGTGCTGATAGTGTTTAAAAAACCACATCAGACGAACATTTACCATATGTTCAAAATGTTTGTAGACAATTCGTGAGGGAAATAGGGCGGAAATCCTTAGGGGATGTCCCGAGAGACCCGGTTTCCAAATAAGGCATACAACAGCATCGAGCCAGTCCTTAGGGACTGACGACGACTCCCAGACTCGGTAATATAGATTCAGAAAATATTGAGACGCGCATGGAGGGAGATGATAAAGCATCTCATAATGAATGTCATTTGACCCCGCTGCTGTAGAACCGCAGAGGGCCAGGGCAGACTGAAGTTTAGAGAGAGGGAAGGGATCTTTATACGGAAGTCGGAGATGAGTGCGGGAATCTAAGGGATGAGATTCAAGAACGGGCTTACAAAGGAAGGAAGGAAGGAAGTATAGAGGAAGATGAAAACCAGAGTTAACAGTCGAAAAGTAGGAACGCAGTTCGGTCACGACCATCATCGATTCCGCCACAAGAGTACCAAGGAGGTAAAGGACTGGCAAGATATCTGGAACAAACCTACCCGCTATCTTGCGGATTTTCTGCCAGATCTGTGGCAGAAAGTATCGAACATAATGGTGGAAACATAAGATTTCCAACTCTCAAGTTTAGCTATACGGATGGTCAATGGATAGGCGATTGGAAAATTATGGGGACGAAGGGAATATCAGCACCAATCATGTGAGAAGTAGATTTATGGGCCCCAGCCAAAGTTTGTGGGGGGGGGGGGAGAAAGGAATAATCACAAAAGTGACCGGGACGAGCACCAAGCATCTGCTCCTGGAGACATACACAGTGGTGAAAACTATGTAATCAGATGATGGAGTTCATGGAAGATGGCATAACGTCCACGAATATTCCAATGAAGAATAGACATTGTCAAAAGGAGAAAGGACAGCAACAGAGAACTATGTAGAAACAAAAGTAAAGAAGAACTCAGCATATTAAATAATCTCGGGATCAGGGTCAGCAAACTCAGGATTAGGGAGCATGGGTAAACTTAGTAAGACTGGAGTGAAGGGAGCGGGAGGACAGACCAGAGGTGGACGGATAGAGTCTGAAGGAGGAGGAGAAGGAGACAACCGAGATGGGTGGTCAAGGAGAGGAGGAAGAGGAGGAGGTGGGGTCAGAAACCAGAGTAGGGGGTGGCGCAACAGAGAGGGAATCGGGGGCTAAAGAAACCTTTGTATCTGGGACAGGGGCCCTCGACCACCGAAATGGGAGGGTATGTAGTGATAGAGTCAGAGGTGGGGGCCAAGGAAGAAAGCGATGCCTTCTTACCCGCTGGGGAGGAGGAAAGAGAGGAGCCAGGTTTACGTTTCTAAGTCAGAGATAGGTGTTCCATTAACAACGTACTGGGCGACAGACTCACTTGTCTCAACAGGGGAAGAAGTACGGGAGCGAACTACTTGAAGATTTTTGGGAGGATGATGGACAACAGCCTGGACAGACAGGCGACGTGAAGGGCAAAGAGACTGGGAAAAGGGTTGGAAAGAAGGATTGGGGGAAGATGGGAAAAAGACACAGGATAAATAGCAGACTGGGTAGGCAGTGGGCAAACTCCAGATGGAGAACCACGAGGGGGACCCTTCGGAACAGAACGTAAAGGAACAGGGGAGGAGGTAGTGGGTATGTCCGGAGCTAAGGCCTGGAAACGGTTGTGAGACTGAGTAAGGTGGAAAGGACGAGGAGAGGTAGAATGCAACACGCGAGCGTAAGATACACCAGTGAAAGGGTTGAGATGGCAGACTTTGCGTCTCACTTCAGATAGAGACAAACGATCCCGGTGTTTCAAGTTGAGGACGGCTTCCTCAAGTTTGTAGTGTATACTCGTGCGGGAGAAGGTAGGGTTAGCCACAACTTAATTGACGCATCGAGCCTGGGGAGAAGAGCTCTCTGTCTTAGAGTCCCCTTCATATCCATCCACCACCATTGACCTTCGTTCCCACATATGGGGGCATAGAGAGAGAGTACTTTTGCATTTGAGGGCACATGCCCGACTTTCAGCACTTATTGCAATGTCTAGGAAAGGGAATGTACTCCTGAACGGTGCACCTGACACCAGCAAGAATTATAGAGGGTCGAAGGGGTCCTACTATCGAAGGTGATTTTCACAACTCGAAGGGGCTGATGACGACGGCTATAAGGGAGTCGAGTGAACGTGTCCACCTGACACGAACGTGAACGTGACAAACTGGAGGAATGGTCTAGAAAATGACTGCTAAAGTTCAACTCAGGAAAGTGTAAGGTAATGAAATTAGGCGAAGGGAGCAGGAGGCTAAACACTAGGTACCATCTGGGAGGTGAAATCCTGCAAGAGTCAAATAGAGAGACAGATCTGGGGGTTGATGTCACACCGAACCTGTCCCCAGAGGCCCACATCAAAAGAATATCATCAGCGGCATATGCTAGACTGGCCAACATAAGAACTGCCTTTAGAAACTTGTGTGAGGAATCGTTCAGAACCCTGTATACCACTTATGTCAGACCAATCCTGGAAAATGCAGCTCCAGCCTGAAGTTCATACTCTGTTAAACACAAGACAAAGTTAGAGAAGATTCAGCGGTATGCCACCAGGCTCGTCATGGAACTGAGAGGTATGAGCTACGAGGAAAGGCTAAAGGAGCTGAACCACACTTTTCTGGAAAACAGAAGAGTAAGGAGAGACATGATAACCACCTACAAAATTCTCAGGGAAATTGACAGGGTGGACAAAGACTTAGTACCCAGATGAGCCATAGAGACGTTAGAAAGAATTTGTTCAGTGTCAGAGTAGTTAATAAATGAAATGCATTAGGCAGTGATGTGGTGGAGGCTGACTCCATACTGAGTTTCAAATGTAGATATGATAGAGCCCAATAGGCTCAGGAATCTGTACACCAGTTGATTGACAGTTGAGAGGCGGGACCAGGTGGTGAGTACAATTAGATGAGTACCTGGAGGACAGAATGGCAATGGGTTTCGAGGATATGTTTAATTTTCTCGTGACAGTCTTTTAGGTCCCTAACACCAGTTGCAACATGGTGCAGGAGGAGAACATTGCCATCACTGGCATTTAACAGCGTTTTAGGAGATCCGAACAGAGGTCTCCCCAATGTACAACAATGTGGCTAAGCCGGTAGCTGCATATTGAGAAGGAGCAGCGACGACACGTGTACCAAGACGGGTGGGGTTAAAAGTAACAGAGGCATCTACTGAATCATCAAGGTTTTTATAGAGGGAGAAATTGTCAGGTGTAGAATCCAGATGGGCGAGATCAAAGTATTTATCCCATGTAGCAGGACCAAACAGGGCATGGTACGTATTAGTATGGAAAGGAATCATATGAGAGTGGCCGTGGCGCGGACGGCGTTGATAACCCCAAGAGAGAGAGAGAGAGAGAGAGAGAGAGGGGTTAAAAGGCGCCGTTGTCACAACTAGAGATGGAGCCGTGACATGGGACGAGGTGGTCACCACTGGGGGCTTGGAGCTCAGCCCTACCACGGAGGAGGGAAGGGAGCAGGGGGGAAGGGGGAGTAGTTTGGTCAGGGCTCAATATAGCGCGGGCTAGAGCCCAGTCTTCCATCACAGTCCGAATCAGGGGCCTGGTCGTCCAACACATGAGCCTGGGTAAGAGGTCGTTTCGGTTTCCACTCAGCAGTCATTATAAAAGTCTGAGGCTTGGACCCAAGGAATACCACCTACCAGGGCAGCCAGGAAAGCTGAGCGCGGGCCAGTGCAGGAAGGGATGCGTCGTCCCCAACGGTGCTTTCCCTTTTTTAACAGGAAAGTCCAACTGCTTCGTCCATTCTCCCACATTGGTGCAAAGACCCCATTCTCCCATTTGATCTGGCCTGGACATCCAGCCATCCACTTAGGGTAGCCCCTCACTGGCGACCCCTGCAGCGGGCGGTCCGGTGACTAACAAGGACCCTACATAGTGCCCTTCTGCATGTACAACACCCAAAGACGGGCAGGAGAGAGGACGAAGGCAATCCTCACCGGTCCCTGGGAGGTGTACGTGAACCCCTCATTACCACAAGCAGCCCGTCCTCCAAAAATGGGGTGGTAAATGTAAGAAGACAAATAAGTGCAATTATATACTATTCATAGCAGTTAGGAATTGTACTTATTTTCACTTAGTATTAAATCGTACCGTCAAATATATTGTGAATATTTGAGTTTACCTGAAAAACTGAATAGAAAACCACAACCTGACCTAACCGTCTTAGTTTTTGAAGATAATAATTATATTGCTCCTTAATTACAATTAGTACTTAACTTATAGCTATATTGATATTACAGTTTTATAAAACTAATAAAACAAAACTAAAATATATCAATAAATTGTAAAGTAACTCAGGATATTTTAAAATTTTGTATAAAATCTAAATTGTTTAATAAACCTGAAAAAGAAATTCCTGATATTTAAAACTTGTGCATTGCATATTGAAATTGAAAACGTCATCCTAAAATTCTGAGTGTCTTAACAGAAAACGAGGAGAATGAAATCGGGGGAGGGAGTTGGGTAAATGTAACAGCCCCATAAGTGCAATTATGCACTGGTTATGACAGTAAGAAAGTGTACTTATTACACTTAGTATAAAATCGTACTGTCAATTCGGAGGATGGGTTGCCACAAGACACCACGGAGAGGTTGCAAATAAAGAGATTGAATAAGCCTTGTTATAATAAACTGGAATTACAAAACTCATCTTTATGCATTCATAATTAATATTTCATGACTAATTTGCCAGGAAAAAAATCAAAATTGTCCAATTAAAAAGGGAATAAATATTTCATATTATTGCATTGTATTTTTATTGTTTAAAGTTTATTTTGTTAAAGTAAGCATTTATGATTTACCATAAATAGAGCAACCATGTTTGGAAATTTCTTCATTGATAATAATTACGGACCTCAGGAAGTATGGGTGGACGGCGCCTCCCTGGGCCTCTGGCAGGCCGTGGTCATGACTGCCATGCCTTAGAACCATAGACCGGTGCTGCTGATAGGCTGGACAGGTCAGTGTTGACCTCTAGAGGTGGCACTGTTACCACACGAATGTTGAGAAGTCAGGCTCCAGTGGTCAGTTATACCTGCAAACATCTCCTGTCTGCTCACCACCTCGCCCAAGAATATATTTTCTAGCTTGTAATTTATATAAATATTCTGCCGCTTAGCAGGCATTAACATAGCTTACTAAGAATGATATATAAATTGGTGGTAAGCTGGTCAACTTCCCATATAAATTTTAGTAGAAGAAATTATAATATAGGTAATAATAATTTATGTATGCCCTCCCAGTGATAGGTAATGGTGGATAGTTTATATCTATAAAAATACTTAGAAGCCTAATCAATATGTGTTTACATGTAGTACAAACACCGGTGAAGAAAACTAACTGCTACACATTGGGAAAATTTTACACTAATGTAACTTTGCTGTAAAATTATCAAGACTTTGTACTGCATCGTAAGTTTCTTAAGAGAAGACAAAAGTGTGTCTTCGCAGAGTTGTTATACTCATTAAGAACTTCTCAGCGCAGTAAGTTAGCCTTGTCCAGGGCGTCCCTGCAACCTTCCATGGTGCCAAACCGCCCTCCGGAACCAGTTTAAATTAATACAAGTGTACATATATGTTTATGTAATGTTATGTATGTAGGTGTATATTCTGAATATACACCTAGCATAATACAGTGTGCGGCCTCATGAAATCTTCCCAGGCAATGGGGAACCAGCTCCCAGCCGCCCGGCCACTCATTGAGACAGCCGTCGCCGCCTCCATCCCATCCCGACCAATCACAGTATAGCACAGTAAAAGCTTTGACATCGACGGCCAGAATGACTGCTGGCACTAACCCCCCCCCCCTAGAATTTGTAAGAATTCTGAACATTCTTTACAAAGGGAATGGTCTTCCTACCTTCAATGTTTCATGATGAAGTCTACAACGCTCCAGGTTCAACTCCAGCAACTGACTCTATAGTGTCGGGGTTACTCTAAATCTCGGACTTAAATCCTGGCAATATTGCCAATGTCGAAGTGTCTCTCCCGCTCACCAGTCACCACCAAGTACTAGTAGTGATAACTGTTACTTACTGTAGCCCTGCGGGTCTTCACTCCATCCCCAAGATGCCACTGTTCACCTGGAGAGTCTCCCAGTCTACCTCCGGCTGGCCTCGTAACCTGAAGGCGAGTGGGAACACGATCACTTCTCTCTTGATCATGTGCCCGCCCCAACAGAGGGCTCTATAACTAACTAAAAGGTCGCCAACTGGTGTTTCCCATGTCCAGTAACACTTCAGTGGAATAGTAATATAGTGGTGATAGATAATGGCTCAATAGAACACTACTCAAATTTGTATCAGGTAAGCGTACGCCTCAATCACTCTTTTCAATGAACTCAATAGCAACAAGGTAATGGAGGGATAATACAAACACGAAGGTGGTTTTGTATTTTACATAAAAGATTAAAGTATTATAACACTGGATCAGCAACAAGGCAGGAACAGCTGTCACTCCCGCATCATAAATCTGGAACACTATGCGATGGCAACACTCCCACACAGTCGTGCATATTCCCACGCCCCAAATAAAGTATTATCGAGTGTTTGGCAAATCGCGAGAGGCCACGCCCCCTCACCATATGCTCACTGTACTTGTTGCTCACTATCTCGGCGTGAAGCGCCCATTATCCCTTCATGATCACAGTATATCACAGAACTGGTTTGAACACAGTAAATCACTCTACTGGTGATAAACACAGTAAATCACTGTACTGGCAATAAACACAGTAAATCACAATATTGACAGTATACACAGTAAATCACTATACTGGCGATAAACACAGTAAATGACTGTACTGACAATAAACACATGAATACACTATTCAATAACTCCAGCATATATATAGATCCTTTCATTAATATTTATAATAATGTGGTAATACTGGGCACACAGCCTTACACTAATAAATTGGTGCATATATATATATATATATATATATATATATATATATATATATATATATATATATATATATATATATATATATATATATATATATATATATATATATATATATATATATATATATGTCGTACCTAGTTGCCAGAACACACTTCTCAGTCTACAATGCAAGGCCCAATTTGCCTAATAAGCCAAGTTTTCATGAATTAATGTTTTTTCGACTACCTAACCTACCTAACCTAACCTAACCTAACTTTTTCGGCTACCTAACCTAACCTAACCTATAAAGATAGGTTAGGTAGGGTTGGTTAGGTTCGGTCATATATCTACGTTAATTTTAACTCCAATAAACAAAAATTGACCTCATACATAATGAAATGGGTAGCTTTATCATTTCATAAGAAAAAACTTGGAGAAAATATATTAATTCAGGAAAACTTGGCTTATTAGGCAAATCGGGCCTTGCATAGTAGGCTGAGAAGTGCGTTCTGGCTACTAGGTACGACATATATTTATATATATATGTATATATATATATATATACATATATATATATATATATATATATATATATATATATATATATATATATATATATATATATATATATATATATATATATATATATATATATATATATATTGAATGGGTATTAAATTCAAACACAAGACAGAACACGAAACAATGGGTATTGAATGGAAGTAATTGTAGAAAGCCTATTGGTCCATATTTCTTGATGCTTCTATATTGGAGCGAAGTCTTGAAGTGGGTAGAATATAGTTGTTCATTAATTGGCTGTTGATTGCTGATGTTGACTTCTTGATGTGTCAACATCGTTGTGTCAACAACGAGGCCAAGTCATGACCTCGCAGACGTCAAGCCGCCTACTATCGCTGTATCTATCGATGATTTCTGTGTTGTTTGCTAAGATTTCTCTGGTGATGGTTTGTTTGTGGGAAGAGATTATATGTTCCTTAATGGAGCCCTGTTGCTTATGCATCGTTAAACGCCTGGAAAGAGATGTTGTTGTCTTGCCTATATGCTGGGTTTTTTGAGGCTTACAGTCCCCAAGAGGGCATTTGAAGGCATAGACGACGTTGGTCTCTTTTAAAGCGTTCTGCTTTGTGTCTGGAGAGTTTCTCATGAGTAGGCAGGCCGTTTTTCTGGTTTTATAGTAAATCGTCAGTTGTATCATCTGATTTTTGTCTGTAGGGATAACGTTTCTACTGACAATATCTTTCAGGACCCTTTCCTCTGTTTTATGGGCTGTGGAAAAGAAGTTCCTGTAAAATAGTCTAATAGGGGGTATAGGTGTTGTGTTAGTTGTCTCTTCAGTGGTTGCATGTTATTTCACTTTCCTTCTTATGATGTCTTCCACGAAACCATTAGAGAAGCCGTTGTTGACTAGGACCTGCCTTACCCTACAGAGTTCTTCGTCGACTTGCTTCCATTCTGAGCTGTGGCTGAGGGCACGGTCGACATAAGCGTTAACAACACTCCTCTTGTACCTGTCCGGGCAGTCACTGTTGTTATTCAGGCACATTCCTATGTTTGTTTCCTTAGTGTAGACTGCAGTGTGGAAAACTCTGCTCCTTTCCATGACTGTTACATCTATATATATATATATATATATATATATATATATATATATATATATATATATATATATATATATATATATATATATATATATATATATATATATAAATTTAGAACACTTTCCCACCAGGAGATTCGAACCCTAGCCAGCACAGAAGCCTTCCAGCAACTGGCATAACAGGTACGCCTTAACCCGCTCCACCACCCGCTCAGACCCTTAAAAGAGATGGTAATTTCCGGAGTATTTAAATACACCAAAGATCACCACCTCCCAAGAGCACTAGAGCAAGTGAGGGGTCATTTATACGTTTATTTCATCAAGTCAATGTTAATATGGGAAGACACAGTGTCTATGCTTAAGGCACAACTCTCCTAAACACGAGAGTGAAGTATACAACTTTAGAACACTTTCCCACCAGGAGACTCGAACCCTAGCCAGCACAGAAGCCTTCCAGCAACTGGCATAATAGGTACGCCTTAACCCGCTCCACCACCCGCTCAGACCCTTAAAAAAGATGGTAATTTCGGAGTATTTAAATACACCAAAGATCACCACCTCCCAAGAGCACTAGAGCAAGTGAGGGGTCATTTATACGTTTATTTCATCAAGTCCCTGTTAATATGGGAAGACACAGTGTCTATGCTTAAGGCACAACTCTCCTAAACACGAGAGTGAAGTATACAACTTTAGAACACTTTCCCACCAGGAGACTCGAACCCTAGCCAGCACAGAAGCCTTCCAGCAACTGGCATAACAGGTACGCCTTAACCCGCTCCACCACCCGCTCAGACCCTTAAAAGAGATGGTAATTTCGGAGTATTTAAATACACCAAAGATCACCACCTCCCAAGAGCACTAGAGCAAGTGAGGGGTCATTTATACGTTTTTTTCATCAAGTCCCTGTTAATATGGGAAGACACAGTGTCTATGCTTAAGGCACAACTCTCCTAAACACGAGAGTGAAGTATACAACTTTAGAACACTTTCCCACCAGGAGACTCGAACCCTAGCCAGCACAGAAGCCTTCCAGCAACTGGCATAACAGGTACGCCTTAACCCGCTCCACCACCCACTCAGACCCTTAAAAGAGATGGTAATTTCGGAGTATTTAAATACACCAAAGATCACCACCTCCCAAGAGCACTAGAGCAAGTGAGGTGTCATTTATACGTTTATTTCATCAAGTCCCTGTTAATATGGGAAGACACAGTGTCTATGCTTAAGGCACAACTCTCCTAAACACGAGAGTGAAGTATACAACTTTAGAACACTTTCCCACCAGGAGACTCGAACCCTAGCCAGCACAGAAGCCTTCCAGCAACTGGCATAACAGGTACGCCTTAACCCGCTCCACCACCCACTCAGACCCTTAAAAGAGATGGTAATTTCGGAGTATTTAAATACACAAAAGATCACCACCTCCCAAGAGCACTAGAGCAAGTGAGGGGTCATTTATATGTTTATTTCATCAAGTCCCTGTTAATATGGGAAGACACAGTGTCTATGCTTAAGGCACAACTCTCCTAAACACGAGAGTGAAGTATACAACTTTAGAACACTTTCCCACCAGGAGACTCGAACCCTAGCCAGCACAGAAGCCTTCCAGCAACTGGCATAATAGGTACGCCTTAACCCGCTCCACCACCCGCTCAGACCCTTAAAAGAGATGGTAATTTCGGAGTATTTAAATACACCAAAGATCACCACCTCCCAAGAGCACTAGAGCAAGTGAGGGGTCATTTATACGTTTATTTCATCAAGTCCCTGTTAATATGGGAAGACACAGTGTCTATGCTTAAGGCACAACTCTCCTAAACACGAGAGTGAAGTATACAACTTTAGAACACTTTCCCACCAGGAGACTCGAACCCTAGCCAGCACAGAAGCCTTCCAGCAACTGGCATAACAGGTACGCCTTAACCCGCTCCACCACCCACTCAGACCCTTAAAAGAGATGGTAATTTTGGAGTATTTAAATACACCAAAGATCACCACCTCCCAAGAGCACTAGAGCAAGTGAGGGGGTCATTTATACGTTTATTTCATCAAGTCCCTGTTAATATGGGACATAGACATAAGCATAGACACTGTGTCTTCCCATATTAACAGGGACTTGATGAAATAAACGTATAAATGACCCCTCACTTGCTCTAGTGCTCTTGGGAGGTGGTGATCTTTGGTGTATTTAAATACTCCGAAATTACCATCTCTTTTAAGGGTCTGAGCGGGTGGTGGAGCGGGTTAAGGCGTACCTGTCATGCCAGTTGCTGGAAGGCTTCTGTGCTGGCTAGGGTTCGAGTCTCCTGGTGGGAAAGTGTTCTAAAGTTGTATACTTCACTCTCGTGTTTAGGAGAGTTGTGCCTTAAGCATAGACACTGTTGTCATGTTCACAGAAAATGGTACCATCCGTTTTCTATGTGTGGCGGAGCAGACGCCAGAGAGAGATTGGAGGTAAACAAGAGAGCGTACAGGACGCCAGCCAAGCTTGGTAGCTACTAGTCATGTAATCACATTAAGTATTAAAGTCAGTAACCAAGTCATGACTTTACATCAACCCTACAACCAAGACTTCCTCAGTAACACACAAACACCACATTGGCGACGAGGATGAACTGTGAACGCAGGTATTTGTTCAGTTTCAAACACAAGGGAGAAGCATGCTGCCTGGAGGAGGAAGAGAAGCTGTGAGCGCCATACCCGATGCTGTATGCTAACCGACGCTGTGTGCTAACCAATGCTGTGTGCTAAACGATGCTGTGTGCTAACCAATGCTGTGTGCTACCCAAGCTGTGTGCTACCCAAGCTGTGCTGAAGAAACTGTGTACTGAGGAATCTGCCGACGTTGTGTACGAAACGACGCATTGATGTGTACAAAACCTGATGTTTTGGTTACGAAACGACGCTTCGTGCTACAAAATTCATCACACTGAACTGACTGCTGTACCAACTGCTGTACCAACTGCTGCTGTACCAACTGCTGTACCAACTGCTGTGCTGCTGCTGTGAGTAGGAACAACACATGTACACAAGGGCTAGGTAAGAAGTCAGTTGCTGCTATATTGTGCACTGTTGTGAACTTTTGCATTAAAATGCTTGTGTGCTTTGCAAAATTAAAGTAATTACAGTGAATTCTTGACTAACATATACAGTGCAGTAAGTGTTTAATATTCTGAGGAACATTTAAGTGATAAGTTACATTTATTCAGTAAAAATTGGCAAATATACCTCAGTTTCCTGCATTTGATCCTGACTGTGACCAGACAAACCTGTCACAGAGGTGGGTCAAATGGCTTAAAAAGTTTGAAAATTTGTTGATAGTTTCTGACATCAAAAGTGCTGAAAGAAAGCGTGCCTTTCTACTTCATTATGCAGGTGATAGAGTTTGTGACATCTTTGACACACTGAAAGACACTGGTGGTGCCAAAGATTATGACACTGCCAAAGCCAAACTAACAGAGCATTTCAAACCAAGGCAAAATACTGCAATGGAAATTATGCATTTCAGGAGAGCAAAACAACTCTCTAATGAAACTGTGGATCAATACCACACACGTCTGCAGGGTTTAGCAGCCCATTGTGAGTTTGCTGATGTTGACAAAGAAATCAAACAGCAAATAATTGAATCATGCACATCTACACGTCTCCGTCGAAGAGCTCTAGAACTTGTTGATGATGACAGTTCTCTTACCAAGATACTGGATATGGCTCGTCGAATGGAAGATGCTGCACGTGATGCTCGTGTCATGGAGTGCAGTGCCAACAACAGTTCTGCCACTGTTACTAACAGTGATGAGGTACGTAAGGTTCAGGGAGGACACCGTGATCAAAGAAGATATCATGGCAAACCTAACAGTAAATTTAGCCGAGAACCACGTCACAACTGGGGTCAAGGAACAAGGCTCAAGCAGTCACAACGACCCACATCAGAGGGTGTCAACAATAAATGTTACAATTGTGGAGGAGACTACCCACACCAAGATAATGTTTGTCCTGCTCAAGGTAAGAAGTGCTATGAGTGTGGGAAACTAGGTCATTTTGGTGCTATGTGTCGTTCCGCACTAAAGAAACCACAGTCAATGAATAAAAGCACTGTACGAGGAGCAGGTCATAGGGGTCGAGGTGGTAAACACAATATTGCACCTCATATCCAGAATGTTAATAATGTACAAGACAACATTTCATTACAACCAGTCTCAGATGACAGTGAATGTGATTATACTTATGGAGTACAAGCAATCACAGAATGGAATGATCTTCCAAACAACCCAGAGACATGTGTATACATTGCTGGTATTTGTCTCAAGGTTCTCATTGACACTGGATCAAACATTGATACCATTGCTGAGTGCCACTATAAGAAATTTAAAAAACAGTTCCCAAAGCTTGAGAACTATAATGGCAAAGCCACTGCCTATGCTTCAAAGGTAGCCTTGCCAGTGATTGGAACTTTAACTGCAGAGATTAAGTCAAAGAATGCAATGCTCATTACTACATTCCATGTTGTTAGGAATGCAAAGGAGTCTTTACTCAGTTACAAGACTTCAACCAAATTGGGGCTACTTCAGCTTTCTAATGCTGTAGCAGTGGAATCTGCAATCAATGTTGATGCTATTGTTGCTGAATTTTCTGATCGATTTAAATCCATAGGTTGTTATACTGATAGCAAAGTACATCTGCATATCAACCCAGATGTAATTCCAGTTGCCCAACCACATCGCCGACAACCATTCCATACTCGCAAGAAAGTCGATGCCGAACTGGATAGGCTGATGGAGCTAGATATCAATGAACCAGTAACAGGCCCAACACCATGGGTAAGCCCAATTGTCACTCCACCAAAGCCGAAGAATCCAGATGAGATACGCATTTGTGTGGACATGCGTGTTCCCAACAAGGCAATAATGCGTGAACGCCATCCTACACCGACTGTAGATGATATGATCTACCGCTTGAATGGTGCAACTGTATTCAGCAAGTTAGATTTAAACAAGGGCTATCATCAGCTTGAACTTGATGAGGAGAGTCGATTCATCACAACGTTTACGACACATCGAGGTCTGTATAGGTACAAGCGCCTGAGTTTTGGTATCAACAGTGCTGCCGAGGTATTCCAGCACATCATCAGCCAGGTATTGCAAGACATACCTAATGCTGACAACATGTCTGATGACATCATTGTTTATGGCCGTACCCAAGCTGAACACGACAAAGCTCTTCGTGCAACATTGCAACGCTTACGAGAAAAGAATTTGACGCTAAGCCGAGCAAAGTGTGAGTTCAATCAACATAAAATTGAATTCTTTGGACATGTACTTAGTGACAAAGGTCTGTCTCCAGATCCTAAGAAAGTTGCAGATATCAAGAATGCTGCACCTCCTTCAACGTCCACTGAAGTACATAGTTTTCTGGGAATGGCAAACTACTGTTCTCGCTTCATTCCAGATTTTGCTACCATTACAAAGCCTCTACATGAGCTCCTGAAGAAAAATGCATCATGGTACTGGAGCGATATCGAGCAAAATGCATTTGATGCTGTGAAAGATGCACTAGTAGAGAATGCGACTGCTGCATACTTTGATCCATCAATGGACACTGAGTTAACGGTGGATGCTAGTCCTGTTGGTTTAGGTGCTGTGTTAGCCCAACACAAACCTGGTCAACCAGATTCCAGAGTAGTAATTGCCTACGCCAGCCGTTCTCTCACAGATGTTGAGCAACGATACAGTCAGACAGAGAAGGAAGCTCTTGCTCTTGTATGGGGCTGTGAACACTTCAATGTGTATCTGCTTGGTGCGCCCTTCACCACGATGGTCACTGACCACAAACCGTTGGAGACCATCTTCAATAATCCAAAGTCCAAACCACCAGCTCGCATTGAGAGATGGGCTCTTCGTCTGCAACCATACAACTTTACGGTGAAATACAAGCCGGGTGCAGGCAATCCCGCTGATTACATCAGTCGACATCCTGCAAACAGTTTCACCATCACCAAGCATCAGCAAGTTGCCGAGGAATATGTACACTCTGTAACCTGTGATGCAGTCCCTAAGGCTCTTACTCTTGATGAAATCCGTACTGCAACCCTAGAGGACCCAACTCTGCAAGCAACAGTGGATGCATTGACTAAGAAAAAGTTTCCACGCATCCCACCCTCAGGAGTTGACCAAGATGCATTCAAAGCACTTGAACGCATCCAGACAGAATTAAGTGTTACGCAACAACGCGACACTGTGCTGCGAGGTACTCGTATCGTCATTCCAGCTGTTCTCCAGCAACGTGCTCTGAAGCTTGCACATCAAGGACACCAAGGTCTTGTTAGGACGAAACAGCTGCTACGAGAAAAGGTGTGGTTTCCTGGCATTGATCGTCAAGCAAAGGATATGCATGATGCCTGTGTCCCTTGCCAAGCTGCAGTGGATACTTCAAGACCAACACCTCTACAACCTTCACCACTACCTGCTGCACCATGGACGGAAGTATCAATGGACTTCTGCGGACCACTACCAACTGGAGAGTACTTGATGGTAGTCATTGATGATCACTCACGTTATCCAGAAGTAGAAATCATCAATTCCACATCTGCAAAGGCCGTCATCCCGAAACTTGACAAGATCTTTTCAAACTTTGGCATTCCTGAAGTTGTCAAGACGGACAATGGACCGCCATTCAATGGACAAGACTTTGTCAACTTTGCTGAGCATATTGGATTCAAACACCGCCGTGTCATGCCACTACATCCTCAAGCAAATGGAGAAGTTGAGAGATTCATGCAACCTCTCATGAAAGCGGTACGCTGTGCTCATGCCGAAGGACGATCCTGGAAACAAGCTATGTATGCTTTTCTCAGGAACTACCGTGCAACACCACATGGAACACTGGGCAAGTCGCCTGGCGAACTTTTATTTGGACGTCCTATGAGAATCGCACTACCCGTCATGCCAGCCGAGGTAACGGATAAACGTCTCGCTCAGAAGGATGCACTAGCCAAGGGCAAAATGAAAATTGCTCATGATCAACGTGCAAAGGAACAGTTCATAAAGGTTGGTGACACTGTTCTCGTTAAAAAGAAAAAAGAGGGAAAGCTAGACATGCCGTATGATACAAAACCATATAAAGTGATTAGTGTAAAAGGAACTATGGTAACAGATAGTAATAGAGATCATAGTATAACACGTAATATGGCTTATTTCAAAGTGATTCCAACTAGTGTAGAAAATGATGAAGTGCAAAGTCGTGCAAAAGAAAAAGAAAAAAATAGTTATAACCCGACAAACAATTCATCAAGGGATGTTATTGCATTCAAGGACTCTCGTCCTAAACGTCATGTTAAACGCCCTACACGATTTGATGATTAATTGTGTTCCTATGTAATGAAAAGTATTTACTTATTGTGCTAAACTAAATTTAATATTGTTTGAATAATGCAGATATCTCATTCAATATTTTGTAACTTTGTAGTACAGTTTCTTTCATGTTTGTTTAACATTGCATATGTATTTTTAACATTGAAATCCTTTGTGGAAAAGATTAAGTTGTTTAAATTCTTTGTGTGCTTAATTAATGTTAAATGTATGCAGTATCTCTTGATATGGTAATAACTTACTTTGTGTCAATAACTTTGCTTTGTGCTACAAGCATGGTAGACATCCTGTATTCATTCTTTTTAAAGAAAAGGAGGGATGTCATGTTCACAGAAAATGGTACCATCCGTTTTCTATGTGTGGCGGAGCAGACGCCAGAGAGAGATTGGAGGTAAACAAGAGAGCGTACAGGACGCCAGCCAAGCTTGGTAGCTACTAGTCATGTAATCACATTAAGTATTAAAGTCAGTAACCAAGTCATGACTTTACATCAACCCTACAACCAAGACTTCCTCAGTAACACACAAACACCACAACTGTGTCTTCCCATATTAACAGGGACTTGATGAAATAAACGTATAAATGACCCCTCACTTGCTCTAGTGCTCTTGGGAGGTGGTGACCTTTGGTGTATTTAAATACTCCGAAATTACCATCTCTTTTAAGGGTCTGAGCGGGTGGTGGAGCGGGTTAAGGCGTATCTGTTATGCCAGTTGCTGGAAGGCTTCTGTGCTGGCTAGGGTTCGAGTCTCCTGGTGGGAAAGTGTTCTAAAGTTGTATACTTCCTCTCGTGTTTAGGACAGTTGTGCCTTAAGCATAGACACTGTGTCTTCCCATATTAACAGGGACTTGATGAAATAAACGTATAAATGACCCCTCACTTGCTCTAGTGCTCTTGGGAGGTGGTGATCTTTGGTGTATTTAAATACTCCGAAATTACCATCTCTTTTAAGGGTCTGAGCGGGTTGGTGGAGCGGGTTAAGGCGTACCTGTTATGCCAGTTGCTGGAAGGCTTCTGTGCTGGCTAGGGTTCGAGTCTCCTGGTGGGAAAGTGTTCTAAAGTTGTATACTTCACTCTCGTGTTTAGGAGAGTTGTGCCTTATATATATATATATATATATATATATATATATATATATATATATATATATATATATATATATATATATATATATATATATATATATATTCTCTGGCACAAAATTATAATATTAATGTCACATGAATGTAAATGTCCTCGACACAATAATCTCTTCGATAAATCACAGGTGCACTCACAAACCATATATATTCTCACGAGAGCTCCCTATGGCATCTCCCTTCACAACTGTGCCCTACTATGACATAGACATTGGTGAGCCCTGCTCACGACATAGAAGATACTCTGGCTAAATAGCTAACTAATGAGGAATGGGAGGGAAAACTGAATTACCTACTTCCATCATCAATGACGTGGACTCGCCCTCTGTTGAGAGTTGAATTGAAGCTCCTCTTCCCGGCTCTCGACTCGTTGTAGGGAACACCCCCACACACACACTGATGCTCTCTCCAGGAACCCAATCAACAACCAAAAACACGTCTTCTCCATGCTACTTCTCTACTGCAGGCTCTGTGCTCCTCCACAACCTCTTGAAGGGTTGGAGTTGGTCTCCTGGCCGTCGACTTCTCCTCACAACTACGTCTGCAGTCCTTTCTCTTGGCTGCAGTCGTTCATATCCCAGTTAGTTTCCTCTTCTCCTGCCTCACGGTGGATTGGCCCAGCCGCTACATCATCACCTAACTGGTGAAACTGCACAGTCGCCCCAGACGTCACTGCTCAGACTTCACTTCTTGCACAGCACCTGTCACTGGAGTACTTGTTGCTCGTTTCTCGTCAATTCCTTCTTGTGACCAACACATGGAATACAGGAAGACCTCACAGGGTGCTTGCAGACTACTGGTGATGCGTAAATCCACCGGAGCTGGGGCGAAAACTGTCAGACTGACAGGACCCCCTATCGAACGTCCGACCTCCTCGACGTGGTGTGTCAAACTTCTGGCCGCCACGGCTCGCGCCGTCCAGACCCCCCCCTGCACTCGTGACGTCATACTTGCCAGGGGCGTTTCTCATTGGCTTCCTGTGCCACGTCACTGTTCTTGACCAATCTGGTGCCACTGACGTCATAACATCTTGGCGGGAAAACGTAGGGGCTGGCGCCATCTTGGCGTCCTAAAGGGCCTAAGCCACTGGCCAAAACACTTTTCTTTTGTTAATTTCTCGACAACGCGAGAACACCTAATGCTCCCACATATGTCAAATTGTCCCCTGGAACGCAGAGAACGTCCGGGTAAAGTGGATATGACTCTTATAGCTGGCGTGGGAGAAATATAAGGGGGGGGGGGGAACACCGTCACAATAGGCGCTGTTGACTCTTCACCCGACGACGATTCTGCCACTTCACTGCAGACTTCAGCTCTTGTTCTAGTACCTTCTGCTCACAAGACTCTGACTCCTAAGACCCCTACTTCTGCTACAATTCCAGTTACTAACTATGACATCACTGAACGCAGCCACGCTTTCAGACATACTGTCAGCTCCTGCTCCACCCGTTTCTCCAGCTGTTGCTGGCCCCTCACCCGACCCAGTGGTGAATTCAGCTGCAACTGACCCTTGGTCTCACCCTCTAGAGTATGAAGTCTGCTGCAGTACCTGCTGCTGCTACTCAACCTTCAAGAATGCAAACTCCGCGATCCACCACCTCTGTTCTTTACTCATCTGATGAATCGAATGAGGACGTGTCTGTTGGAACACCATCTCCTCCTTCACAGTGTGAGATTTTTCTCTACGCCTACCTCCCTTAAGAGGTGGACTACAAGTTTAAAGTCTGCTCACGGCAGTTAAGCATGAGTCCAGTAGAAAAAGGAAAAGCGGGAGCAAACCGCCAGGCCTCCACCACCAAGGGTGAAAACCTGTCCACAATAGGCCGCTGGCTCCTCCTAGTTAAACAGGACGTTAAAACTAATAAAGGGTAACCGACGGGTTCTCACAATCAAATATTTATATTTGATGTGGCGCTATGAATTGGAATTCGAATTCCCAAGAACAGCCGCCTTATCAAGATCACATCAACATTTAATAATAATATGCAGAAATATGGTGGAATAATATGGTTGAAGGGTTGACATCAAAGACTGTTTTCTATAACATAACAATTTATTAATAACAAGAGACTAACTACTATATTATCGAGTTTACATTACGTTAATGTCAATCCAGTGGCACGATAACAAACAGCTACATAGCAACCCTTGCTGAGAGGCTGCATACTGAACTAACCTGAACACAGGTGTGCCCACTGATGACGCAATATAGCAAAACAAGGAAAAATATCACAGACTAAGTTACACCACAGCGAATGGTTACGTTATTGTACATCAAGTGGCATTTGCAACACAGCTATTCAACAGCCCCTCGTGAAGTGACAGCAGGCTCCATCTTGCTGACACTTCGGGCTGACAACATGAACTAACTGAACAAATGAAAGAATCCACTGAAACAAAGACACAAGCAGGCAATCAATAGTGTCTCAGTTTCCCTGACTGCTACTATAATCACAAACTTAGGGGTCCTCCCGCCCCCCAGGAGAGATCCACGTAACTAGGCGGGAGTCCAATAGTGACTCCCCCCTATGACAACCCAGTGTGAACACTCTTTGCAACTCCCAATAAGAAGTTGCCCTGTTGTAACCCGATACACAGACAGGCAAGGCGGGATTCTAGGACACAGCTCCACAGATCCCTAGATGACTCTACTCTCGTCACCAGACGACAACCAAAAGAAATTGCCTGAAGTGATTAATTACGTTAATTGACTGATCGCAGCAGTCAGCAACAAAGTACTACGGTAATCACAAACAATGTTCAAATGCTCCGTGTAAACAACAACATCAACACCTGGTGAATTCACTAAGTGGCGATTACTAATTATCTTTAATTAGCTACGAGTGCTTAATCACTCTGTCCGCAGACAGAGCTGATCAGTCCAACGAATTACGGAAGCTTAATTATAGCGCAATTGACTCCGATCATAACAGACCATCAACGCCTTACGTTAATCACTCAATTAACGACAGCTCGTTAAATCGTTAACACTACGTTAGTCTTCACTTGACAATTCCTCCACTGCGTGAACTTCACTGTGACTGTTGCCTTTACACGTCCCTACGTTAATCATTAACACTTGTCTCTCTCTTGTTAACAATAACTCAACATATTACACCACACTTGACTCCTTGCAAGTATTCAGTGAGTAATTCTCAATTAAGGTCAAACGGACCACTAATTACATCCCCATTGAGTTACGTTAACTAAGCCTACCCTAACTTAGTAGCTTCTCCACAGTCTGTGTCAAAAAAAATTACGAGTGAGTGTTAATTACCCTAATTAAGCCACTAATTACTTGAGCCATTAATTAATGGTCACCAGGACCGATAATTAATCATCCATAAATACGTCTCACTCCGCACTGCCTAAGCAGGTCTCATCAAACACTGTGAATTCACGGGAAAGGAGTTAATTACCCTAATTAACAAGATGTGCCAATAATCCACTGTCCTCAGACAGGATATGATTAATACAACGATTTATGCTAGCTCCATGACCTCGCTTTACCGAGTCACCGGAGCTCTCCAATGTTAATTACTCCACTAATTAACATGAGCCACTAATTGCTATACCCCTGAAAGGTAATTAGTCTCGAGCATATTACGTTAACACAAGTACTGACAGACTCTGACAGAACCTCTCCCACTACGTGAATTCATGATGAGAAGGCTAATTACATAATTAGCTAGAGTGGTCAATTAATTGTCACATGGACAATTAATTGCTCCCGAGACGTATCTCATTCTAGCTCAACACTGTTCTCTCTTATAACAGCCCCTCACTCACTCCACAATACTAAGTGTGCACCCCTTATCCAGTTAATTACCCCTTTACTTAATTAACTCACTGAATCCTTAAGTCCTCAACACAACTTAAAGAAACAAAGTAACCCCAGCGTTACATAGGTCACACTACAATGGCATGCAACAACATAACAGCACTGCCCACATACGGTTGCGGCTACTGCAATTCGCTAATTACTGTGCCCACACAATAAAAACACATGGTTGTGCAACACACACAAGTATACTAATATTACTGCCCCTCCTCTTTTACTTGCACCCGATTGCAAAGGAATACTGTGAACACACACATACCTCAGCCAGGGAATTAACCCATCAATTGCCTGCTCTCATTAAGTACTGAAAATTCCCCTGAATAATCCTAGAGGTCCCTAAACCCTCAACACAGTTCCTAGGTCAATAATATTGTATAAACTGAAACAATACTGCACAAACCTGCAACACAATGATGCCGTCAGCATACCCCACATGCTAATGACATCATTAGGCAATCAGTCAGCAATCACACCTACTGACTTACCACACAACACAGTACATAAACATGCAAATGAACACATAGAAATGGCATTCACATAATCAAAGAAAATTATATCACCAAGTAGTGTGTAACTACCTACACAGACTTCAGGGGCCCCCACTGACATCCCTGTCTACCTCTAATGATTATAATTTTATGGTACTCTATGGCATTAATCCAGCCTGAACGATTATATAGAATCGACAGGCTGGATCACTTATATGGTAAATCTCTACACTGACTGGTCACATACTCTAGTCAGTCTACACACTTATATAAATATATATATATATATATATATATATTAGTATATTTTGGTAGCAGTCTTTCCTGTAGACATATATTATTAAATATGACCGAAAAAGTAAGATTAATAATTCTAACACGAATTTTCTCAATCTTTCGTACATTATGCTTCACTGTTGGAGGTAAATCAAAAATCACTTCTCCAAAATTCATTTTTATTTCTAGTCTGACGCGACACGGGCGCGTTTCGTAAAACTTATTACATTTTCAAAGACTTCACAAATACACAACTGATTAGAACTTGCGTTTCCCTGATTTTATATCTACATTTGAGTGAGGTGGGAAGGGTGATGTGGCATTACATTTGAGTGAGGTGGGAAGGATGATGTGGCATTAACACAAGACAGAACACTAGAGGATATTAATAGGGTATTAAAAGTATCAACACAAGACAGAACAGAAACAATGGGTATTGAATAGAAGTGTTTGTAGAAAGCCTATTGGTCCATATTTCTTGATGCTTCTATATTGGAGCGGAGTCTTGAGGTGGGTAGAATATAGTTGTGCAATAATTGGCTGTTGATTGCTGGTGTTGACTTCTTGATGTGTAGTGCCTCGCAAACGTCAAGCCGCCTGCTATCGCTGTATCTATCGATGATAGATACATCAACACATAGTAAACAACACAGAAATCATCGATAGATACAGCGATAGCAGGCGGCTTGACGTTTGCGAGGCACTACACATCAAGAAGTCAACACCAGCAATCAACAGCCAATTATTGCACAACTATATTCTACCCACCTCAAGACTCCGCTCCAATATAGAAGCATCAAGAAATATGGACCAATAGGCTTTCTACAAACACTTCTATTCAATACCCATTGTTTCTGTTCTGTCTTGTGTTGATACTTTTAATACCCTATTAATATCCTCTAGTGTTCTGTCTTGTGTTAATGCCACATCATCCTTCCCACCTCACTCAAATGTAATGCCACATCACCCTTCCCACCTCACTCAAATGTAGATATAAAATCAGGGAAACGCAAGTTCTAATCAGTTGTGTATTTGTGAAGTCTTTGAAAATGTAATAAGTTTTACGAAACGCGCCCGTGTCGCGTCAGACTAGAAATAAAAATGAATTTTGGAGAAGTGATTTTTGATTTACCTCCAACAGTGAAGCATAATGTACGAAAGATTGAGAAAATTCGTGTTAGAATTATTAATCTTACTTTTTCGGTCATATTTAATAATATATATATATATATATATATATATATATATATATATATATATATATATATATATATATATATATATATATATATATATATATATATATATATATATATATATATATACATATAACTATTTGTGTGGTCCTGTGTACAACATCCATCTCCAGGTACATCCCAACCAGTCACCTGGACGACAGTACAGACAGCTGTCTCTCAGCTGTTTCCTCACTGTAACAACATTTATTGTACTCACGGCTCCTTAAATCCTCAACAATCCTTTCCCTGGTCACTACCTCTCTGGCTGTAAACACTTAGCTCGCTCCTCGTGCGAGGTGTGGCCCTAGAATGTCCAGGGAAGGTGGCCAAAACATGTGGCCAAGGCATGTGGCCACAGCGCCCCTCCTGAGCTGAGAGAGGGGGGTTGGGTGGCCTGGGGTAGCCGGCGCGCGGTTGGCCTGGGGTAGCCGGCACGCGGGCAGGCGGGTGGCCTGGGTGGGTGGCCTCCACCCGCGGGCGGGCGCGCACATGGGTGCCGCCCACAGGAGTAACCTCACGGCTGGGGAATCTCAACCCCATCACTCTAGAACCTGCCTTTGTTCTACACTGGGGTGACAATGGCCGGCGGCGTCCCCATACTGACGCAGCCTGGCGGAATGCAAAGTCCAACATGGGCCTGTAATATCACACTCACTTACACTGCCCAACACCAATTGTCCATTGCCACTAGACAGGATACTCGATCCACCTGTTACACCATGAGGCTCTGCCAGCCTGCCTCATGCGTTCACACAGTCAACTGTCTCTTAGCTTTTTACTGTTTCTTCCGTAAATCCCTGGCCCCAATTCACTTAATTGGCCTTGACACAACCCCTGATGGCAGGAGTGCCATCAATCGAGTAATTTGGATGACAGAAGCGATTAACAGGGGGTGGAGGTGGCCGGGTGCCACCTCCACCCAAACACGTCTCCTTTCCCTGGCCGCCCAATTCAAACTGAAGATTTGGCGGGCTAAGGGAACTCAAGATGCCCATACCTCCTTACTACCATTCCTAGACCAATCAGCTTGAAGCCGGCACGGCTCCCTCATGCCGGACCCACTCATAGCTCTACGCGCCAAAACTAGGCTTGGACCACACATGCGGGACCCAATCATATGCCTCCGTCACCCTCGGGCGTCCTGTGACGTCACAAGGAGGGGGAGGCCTACGGAGTGGCATGATGTCTCCCATGTGGGGGGAAAGGCAGCGCTCACCCCACTCTTCCCCCCACCTCTAACGGCTTTAGTCCAAGTAACTCACATCCTACTTCACAGAAACAGGAAAATCTCTGTAATTCTCTCTACAGAGCAATCACAGACTTCTAACTACTCACACATGATAGTTCGTTACATAAGCTTTCATTCAACACCCAACAAGCATATGTTATTTTGAAAGCTTCAGTTTCTAGAGTGCCTAGCCTAATCTAGAAACTAGGAAAAACTAGCTGAGGGATCTAGATCCCTCACACAACCTCCCACTAAAAAATATATTTTCCTGCAAGGAAAATACATTCAAAACACCAGCTAGTTTTTCTGCACACACCTGCCCAACAGGTGTACTAGCTAAACAAGTGTGGAGTTTGAAACTCTGTTTCCTATACATCCTGGCCTGAGGGTCTCTGTGCACTACCACCGGATCACCCTGGTGGTGCTGCCCGACCTTGGAGTGGCAACATGTTCGGCTCCAGCTCTGGTCCTGTCCGGTTCAACACCTCGCAACCATTTCCATCACTGAACCTCCCATTTCCATCCTCGGTCTGTGTCATACTGGACACATGTGCAACACATTGGTGTGGCCTTTCCGATGAAGCACTTCTACACTCCCCTCAGCCTCCAAAAGAATTACTGTCAGTCCTCCACCTGACCTAGCAACAAGTTGACAGGATCACTCTCACTGTCCAACTGCCCTACACTAGCCGGTCTTGCTCTACCGACTGAACTATCTGGGAGAAAACCCTCTTCTACGAGTACCTATGCTCCCCTACTGAGCCTGGGGTCCCTCCCTTGCTTCTCCTAGGTCTCGCTACTCTAACAAGGACTCAAGCGAAACTTTTGACATCTGTCAAACTCTCTTGTCTATTTCTCCCTGGATCTAACTTGGAATGTGATCAGCATTCCCTCTGCAGATCTACTATAACCCTTTACCAAGGCAATCCTTAAAGAACAAAATCATTATGCTGCTGGGGATCTGAACCATGGAAAATCACCAGCCCAAAATGACCCTTGCCATCTTGCATTGGCAGCCTTTCTTCAAAAGGCGATCGATGTATGCATCCATCGAATCGTCTTTCTCAGAACTGCCAAGCTAGGCATCTTTACCTTCATACCTTGTCACCGGGTTAAGTGCACTAGGGTGGGTTTGGCTTCCCTTCCCTGTGTAAGATTGCCTCCTTGCAATCTGCACTTGAGCCAGCACTAACTTGCTGCGCTCTCACCATCAGGCTCGAACTCGGCCCTGCTGTCACCTCTGCAAACGGGAGCCTCTGCTCAACCTCTCTAGTGACTACCATGAATTCTTCCTTGGGTTGTACAGTCCCCACTCTGGTAAGAAATTCCATCACCTGTCTAACTACAGATGAATTACTCCCCTTCTCTAAAGGAGTCTACTCGGATCCTACTCTGGTGGCGCGACCTCCCACTAAGATCCTACTGTGTAATAACAACTACACTCCTATGACACCCTTGACAACTACAGTGTCGTCCAATAAGACCTCTCACTCTTGAGGTCACTTCTAGAAGCTTCTTCTACCCTAAGGTAGGTGGTGTCTTGCACCTCAGGCAAATCCTGAGTGCACTCATGCAACCCCTGTTGCACGCTGGCTGGGTGTTCACGACACCTGCTGCTGAGCTGACACCCCTCACCAAATGAGTGTGTCAATGTCACCTAGCTAGCAGCCACAAAAAGCCAGACAGATTTCCCCATATCTACCATGAAATACCTCTTTCATACTGTGTGTGTGTGGTGTGTGTACCTAAGTGTGACAACCGTGCACAAAACATACCTCCAACAATACTGTTCCACAATATTCTGCAACGATATCTTATGTTACTTTAAAAATCAATAAGACTGCACTTCATGGGCTCGAACCCAAGTTGCATAGCCCCACGTTGGGCGCCAGCTGTGAGATTTTTCTCTACGCCTACCTCCCTTAAGAGGTGGACTACAAGTTTAAAGTCTGCTCACGGCAGTTAAGCATGAGTCCAGTAGAAAAAAGAAAAGCGAGAGCAAACCGCCAGGCCTCCACCACCAAGGGTGAAAACCTGTCCACAATAGGCCGCTGGCTCCTCCTAGTTAAACAGGACGTTAAAACTAATAAAGGGTAACCGACGGGTTCTCACAATCAAATATTTATATTTGATGTGGCGCTATGAATTGGAATTCGAATTCCCAAGAACAGCCGCCTTATCAAGATCACATCAACATTTAATAATAATATGCAGAAATATGGTGGAATAATATGGTTGAAGGGTTGACATCAAAGACTGTTTTCTATAACATAACAATTTATTAATAACAAGAGACTAACTACTACATTACCGAGTTTACATTACGTTAATGTCAATCCAGTGGCACGATAACAAACAGCTACATAGCAACCCTTGCTGAGAGGCTGCATACTGAACTAACCTGAACACAGGTGTGCCCACTGATGACGCAATATAGCAAAACAAGGAAAAATATCACAGACTAAGTTACACCACAGCGAATGGTTACGTTATTGTACATCAAGTGGCATTTGCAACACAGCTATTCAACAGCCCCTCGTGAAGTGACAGCAGGCTCTATCTTGCTGACACTTCGGGCTGACAACATGAACTAACTGAACAAATGAAAGAATCCACTGAAGACACAAGCATGCAATCAATAGTGTCTCGGTTTCCTTGACAGCTACTATAATCACAAACTTAGGGGTCCTCCCGCCCCCCAGGAGAGACCCACATAACTAGGCGGGAGTCCAACAGTGACTCCCCCCTATGACAACCCAGTGTGAACACTCTTTGCAACTCCCAATAAGAAGTTGCCCTGTTGTAACCCGATACACAGACAGGCAAGGCGGGATTCTGGGACCCAGCTCCACAGATCCCTAGATGACTCTACTCTCGTCACCAGACGACAACCAAAAGAAATTGCCTGAAGTGATTAATTACGTTAATTGACTGATCGCAGCAGTCAGCAACAAAGTACTACGGTAATCACAAACAATGTTCAAATGCTCCGTGTAAACAACAACATCAACACCTGGTGAATTCACTAAGTGGCGATTACTAATTATCTTTAATTAGCTACGAGTGCTTAATCACTCTGTCCGCAGACAGAGCTGATCAGTCCAACGAATTACAGAAGCTTAATTACAGTGCAATTGACTCCGATCATAACAGACCGTCAACCCCTTACGTTAATCACTCAATTAACGACAGCTCGTTAAATCGTTAACACTACATTAGTCTTCACTTGACAATTCCTCCACTGCGTGAACTTCACTGTGACTGTTGCCTTTACACGTCCCTACGTTAATCATTAACACTTGTCTCTCTCTTGTTAACAATAACTCAACATATTACACCACACTTGACTCCTTGCAAGTATTCAGTGAGTAATTCTCAATTAAGGTCAAACGGACCGCTAATTACATCCCCATTGAGTTACGTTAACTAAGCCTACCCTAACTTGGTAGCTTCTCCACAGTCTGTGTCAAAAAAAATTACGAGTGAGTGTTAATTACCCTAATTAAGCCACTAATTACTTGAGCCATTAATTAATGGTCACCAGGACCGATAATTAATCATCCATAAATACGTCTCACTCCGCACTGCCTAAGCAGGTCTCATCAAACACTGTGAATTCACGGGAAAGGAGTTAATTACCCTAATTAACAAGATGTGCCAATAATCCACTGTCCTCAGACAGGATATGATTAATACAACGATTTATGCTAGCTCCATGACCTCGCTTTACCGAGTCACCGGAGCTCTCCAATGTTAATTACTCCACTAATTAACATGAGCCACTAATTGCTATACCCCTGAAAGGTAATTAGCCTCGAGCATATTACGTTAACACAAGTACTGACAGACTCTGACAGAACCTCTCCCACTACGTGAATTCATGATGAGAAGGCTAATTACATAATTAGCTAGAGTGGTCAATTAATTGTCACATGGACAATTAATTGCTCCCGAGCCGTATCTCATTCTAGCTCAACACTGTTCTCTCTTATAACAGCCCTCACTCACTCCACAATACTAAGTGTGCACCCCTTATCCAGTTAATTACCCCTTTACTTAATTAACTCACTGAATCCTTAAGTCCTCAACACAACTTAAAGAAACAAAGTAACCCCAGCGTTACATAGGTCACACTACAATGGCATGCAACAACATAACAGCACTGCCCACATATGGTTGCGGCTACTGCAACTCGCTAATTACTGTGCCCACACAATAAAAACACACGGTTGTGCAACACACACAAGTATACTAATATTACTGCCCCTCCTCTTTTACTTGCACCCGACTGCAAAGGAATACTGTGAACACACACATACCTCAGCCAGGGAATTAATCCATCAATTGCCTGCTCTCATTAAGTACTGAAAATTCCCCTGAATAATCCTAGAGGTCCCTAAACCCTCAACACAGTTCCTGGGGCAATAATATTGTATAAACTGAAACAATACTGCACAAACCTGCAACACAATGATACCGTCAGCATACCCCACATGCTAATGACATCATTAGGCAATCAGTCAGCAATCACACTTACTGACTTACCACACAACACAGTACATAAACATGCAAATGAACACATAGAAATGGCATTCACATAATCAAAGAAAATTATATCACCAAGTAGTGTGTAACTACCTACACAGACTTCAGGGGTCGCCACTGACATCCCTGTCTACCTCTAATGATTATAATTTTATGGTACTCTATGGCATTAATCCAACCTGAACGATTATATAGAATCGACAGGCTGGATCACTTATATAGTAAATCTCTACACTGACTGGTCACATACTCTAGTCAGTCTACACACTTATATAAATATATATATATATATAACTACTTGTGTGGTACCGTGTACAACATCCATCTCCAGGTACATCCCAACCAGTCACCTGGACGACAGTACAGACAGCTGTCTCTCAGCTGTTTCCTCACTTTAACAACATTTATTGTACTCACGGCTCCTTAAATCCTCAACAATCCTTTCCCTGGTCACTACCTCTCTGGCTGTAAACACTTAGCTCGCTCCTCGTGCGAAGTGTGGCCCTAGAATGTCCAGGGAAGGTGGCCAAAACATGTGGCCAAGGCATGTGGCCACAGCGCCCCTCCTGAGCTGAGAGAGGGGGGTTGGGTATCCTGGGGTAGCCGGCGCGCGGTTGGCCTGGGGTAGCCGGCGCGCGGGCAGGCGGGTGGCCTGGGTGGGTGGCCTCCACCCGCGGGCGGGCGCGCACATGGGTGCCGCCCACAGGAGTACCCTCATGGCTGGGAAATCTCAACCCCATCACTCTAGAACCTGCCTTTGTTCTACACTGGGGTGACAATGGCCGGCGGCGTCCCCATACTGACGCAGCCTGGCGTAATGCAAAGTCCAACATGGGCCTGTAATATCACACTCGCTTACACTGCCCAACACCAATTGTCCATTGCCACTAGACAGGATACTCGATCCACCTGTTACACCATGAGGCTCTGCCAGCCTGCCTCATGCGTTCACACAGTCAACTGTCTCTTAGCTTTTTACTGTTTCTTCCGTAAATCCCTGGCCCCAATTCACTTAATTGGGCCTTGACACAACCCCTGATGGCAGGAGTGCCATCAATTGAGTAATTTGGACGATAGAAGCGATTAACAGGGGGTGGAGGTGGCCGGGTGCCACCTCCACCCAAACACGTCTCCTTTCCCTGGCCGCCCAATTCAAACTGAAGATTTGGCGGGCTAAGGGAACTCAAGATGCCCATACCTCCTTACTACCATGCCTAGACCAATCAGCTTGAAGCCGGCACGGCTTCCTCATGCCGGACCCACTCATAGCTCTACGCGCCAAAACTAGGCTTGGACCACACATGCGGGACCCAATCATATGCCTCCGTCACCCTCGGGCGTCCTGTGACGTCACAAGGAGGGGGAGGCCTAAGGAGTGGCGTGATGTCTCCCATATGGGGGAAAAGGCAGCGCTCACCCCACTCTTCCCCCCACCTCTAACGGTTTTAGTCCAAGTAACTCACATCCTACTTCACAGAAACAGGAAAATCTCTGTAATTCTCTCTACAGAGCAATCACAGACTTCTAACTACTCACACATGATAGTTCGTAACATAAGCTTTCATTCAACACCCAACAAGCATATGTTATTTTGAAAGCTTCAGTTTCTAGAGTGCCTAGCCTAATCTAGAAACTAGGAAAAACTAGCTGAGGGATCTAGATCCCTCACACACAGAAATGTCACTACTCAGCTGCCAACTTCTTTCACGACACTGTCCCAACAACCTCCAACGATAGGACCACAATACCAACACGAAGTCACATCACTAAGACCGACAAGCTCAAGAAGAAGACAAAAGATCAGAGTTTGCTGAAATCGTCAAAAAAAGAAGACCACTGACGAAAGGATTTAACATCAACATCTGAAATCAACCCTTAACTACCAGCTGCTTGCGATCCCAGCCCCTGTGTGCACTGCAAATGACGCCTAACCCAGTCCTATTTCACTCTAATCAAGTTCAAATCCGCGGTGACAGGGCCACCTATCTTTCATCTTCCCTCTTCACCTCATTTCCAGTTCCTCGCTGAAGATTTCTGCATCCTCGCTCCATTATTCCATCCCCTGCTTGCCAGCTCTATGGACATTTTCAAGTTCAAGATTTAACTCACCAAGCATACGGTCCTGTCACGAGCGGTCAAGCGCACAACATGACGTTTGCAATGAGTTTGTCCATGTTAATTAAGTAATTTTTTATGTATTTTTTTTTTTTTAGAAAAACTTAAGTGTGATATAAATGAATGTATATTGGATGTCTGACTTTCTTGATGAAAAAAATAATGTTTTACTTTTTATTTGCAGAATTTTTGAGTTATAGTTCGAAAATTGAGGTGACTGGTGGGATAAACTATTACTTTGGAACTGCGCTCATCCTGCAAGGGAGGGTGAGGCCTACGGAAGTGGCCATTTTGAAACTAAATGGTGTTACTGTTGTGCCATCTACTCGTCCTGCTGCTGAAGCTTCCCATACTGTTGCTGGGCCTCTGTGGCCTCCTATGACCACCCCTGGGGACAACTGTAGAGCCCGAACGCCGTCCGCCTGTGCACCTTGTCATTAACTCTAGAGGTGCTAATGACAGTGTTGACTCCGTGGTGCTTGTGGAGGAGACCCCCATGGAATTGACGATAACAAGAACAACGCCCGAAACTGTAGGAAAGACCGAGGTTATGGAGGTGTCGCCCTGCATCGCAGTGGCGATGAATACGATGACAGCGACTGACACGGTGGGCCCGCAAACGTCATCAGTGACTGCACCGCCGACGACGACACCAAGTTATCCTTCCCATGACTGGAAGAGTGCCTGGGAACAGTCAGAGGCCAAGGCTTGGCTGGCTAGGCTGCCCACGCGAGGTCGATGCAGGTTAATTATCACATATGGTAAGAGAACCAAATGTATCATTAAAAAAGGTGAGGCTTCCCCCCTATCCATCGACCTCGGGATATGTGCCATCAATTGGATGTCCCAACCTGCCTCTTGAAGCTCATGTCCAGTGGGAGGCTGTTTGCCATATTAGTGAGAGCAATGACGAGGATGTGAAGCAAGTCCCCACAAAATTGCCGACCGCGAGCAGTAGACAGGCTACGGTGAAGACGACGTCGCAATGGGCTACATCTTGACTATGCACAAATAACCTGCTGTCACCGTTGACGGAAAACTCTGCGATGGCGCTCATTAATAACAATGACTGAGGGTATGGCGGAGTTGGCTGGCGCTGCGGTAGATGTGTTTACGACTCAGTTTGAGCCGGTAGAGGGGTTCGAGTCGCCGCCGAAATCGAAAACAGAGGTGTCGGACATGTTCGACTGTAGCCAGTGGCTCTTATAAGAAAGACTGTGGGACCTACTCCAACACCAAGCTTGGAAACCCCCATTATGCATGAAACATTATTATCCTCAGGTGTCAGTAGACAAATAGTTCCATAGCCCTTATTTATTATTGCAGTTTTTTAACATTAGATAACAAATATAAAATTAAAATGTATTTAATTTGGCCTGTGGGAAATGTAGATGGAGGTTTAATGCATAAGCATAATGAATAGATAATGTTCTGTCTGGTAATGAATAATAACTAATGTTCTTTCTTCTGAATTAATTAAAAAACTAAATTCTATATAAATTGCCATCCACACTTCCATAGAAATAAACATTCCATTCATCTGAACTGTATGGGTCTCGAACTGCCGACCTCATGCTTGTGAGGCCGTAGCACTATCAACTAGGTTGTGAACAGTCTTAAAAGAGTAAAGAAGAAGAAGTAGCATCCAGTTTTCAGAAGTAGCAGCCAGCTGAAAATTTAAATTTGTATTTTTCCCTGACTACTACCGATACCCAGAGGAATTACTAACCCACGTCCATGTCATAAATTGTCATCCACACATCTGTGGAAATAAACATTTCATTCATCTTTTTAAGAAAACTTTCCTTTTGAAGACTGCTCATAGCCTAGCTGATAGTGCTACGGCCTCACAAGCATGAGGTCCGCGGTTCGAGACCCATACAGTACGGATGACTGGAATGTTTATTCTATTTGTTTGGAAAAACCACTTGCAATCTTGCACTTGAGAAATAATAAATATGATTTTAAAAGACGCCTGTGCGCCCAGTTATTAAAAGCGACCAGTGTGCCCAGCATATTTTTAAGACGCACTAGTCATTTGAAACTGCCCTGCTTACCAAAAAACTAGAGTATATATATATATATATATATATATATATATATATATATATATATATATATATATATATATATATATATATATATATATATATATATATATATGTCGTACCTAATAGCCAGAACGCACTTCTCAGCCTACTATTCAAGGCCCGATTTGCCTAATAAGCCAAGTTTTCATGAATAAATGTATTTTCGTCTACCTAACCTACCTAACCTAACCTAACCTAGCTTTTTTTGGCTACCTAACCTAACCTTACCTATAAATATAGGTTAGGTTAGGTTAGGTAGGGTTGGTTAGGTTCGGTCATATATCTACGTTAATTTTAACTCCAATAATAAAAAATTGACCTCATACATAGAGAAAAGGGTTGCTTTATCATTTCATAAGAAAAAAATTATAGTAAATATATTAATTCAGGAAAACTTGGCTTATTAGGCAAATTGGGCCTTGAATAGTAGGCTGAGAAGTGAGTTCTGGCTACTAGGTACGACATATATATATATATATATATATATATATATATATATATGTCGTACCTAGTAGCCAGAACTCACTTCTCAGCCTACTATGCAAGGCCAAATTTGCCTAGTAAACCAAGTTTTCATGAATTAATTGTTTTTCGACTACCTAACCTAACCTAACCTAACTTTTTCGGCTACCTAACCAAACCTAACCTATAAAGATAGGTTAGGTTAGGTTAGGTAGGGTTGGTTAGGTTCGGTCATATATCTACGTTAATTTTAACTCCAATAAAAAAAAATTGACCTCATACATAATGAAATGGGTAGCTTTATCATTTCATAAGAAAAAAATTAGAAAAAATATAATAATTCAGGAAAATTTGGCTTATTAGGCAAATCGGGCCTTGAATAGTAGGCCAAAAAGTGAGTTCTGGCTACTAGGTACGACATATATATATATATATATATATATATATATATATATATATATATATATATATATATATATATTTTATATATATATATATATATATATATATATATATATATATATATAAAATATATATATATATATATATATATATATATATATATATATATATATATATTTTATATACATATATATATATATATATATATATATATATATATTTTATATACATACATATATATATATATATATATATATATATATATATATATATATATATATATATATATATATATATATATATATATGTATGTATAAACAAGCCTGAATGGTCCCCTGGCATACATGCAACCGAAAACTCACACCCCAGAAGTGACTCGAACCCATACTGCCAGGAGCATTATGCATCAGGCGTACAGGACACCTTCACTACTCGACCATCACGACCGTTCAAAAGATGACGGTAGCCAAAGGTATTTTCTCCACCATCCCGACGGCGCTCTGATGGTAATCTTGGGCATTGTATTTTATCAAATCACCTCATTCTTTGGGGCAACACGTGAGGAACACAAATGCAAACAAGCTTGAATGGTCCCCAGGCATATACGCAACCGAAAACTCACACCCCAGATGTGACTAGAAACCATACTGCCAGGAGCACTATGCATCTGGTGTACAGGACACCTTCACCACTCGACCGTCACGACCGTTCAAAAGTTTATGGTAGCTGAAGCTATTTACAGTGGGATGGTGGGGTAAATAGCTTCGACTACCATTGTCTTTTGAACGGTCATGATGGTCGAAAAGAACGGTCATGATGGTCGAGTGGTGAAGGTGTCCTGTACGCCTGATGCATAGTGCTCTTGGCAGTATGGGTTCGAGTCACTTCTGGGGTGTGAGTTTTCGGTTATTGTATATATATATATATATATATATATATGAATGGTTCATATAGCCTCATATATATGGTTCATATATATATATATGAATGGTTCATATAGCCTCGGCTATCACTTCCTTTTGTCCGGTCGTGATGGTCAAGCGGATTAAGGCGTCCCTGTACATACCAGTTGTGGGAGTATGGGTTCGAGTCACTTCTGGGGTGTGAGTTTTCAGTTATATATATATATATATATATATATATATATATATATATATATATATATATATATATATATATATATATATATATATATATATATATATATTGATTTTTTCGTTCTCTTTGACAAACGAGCAGAGGGGGATGGGAAGTGCCGCTGCTCCGTTTTGTCTGTAATGGAATCCATGAAAACTGGGAATTATTGCGGGATGATTTGCACAAAAAAAATGGTGGCCACCCCACCCCTAAAAAGTATAAACGAGACACTCTCCCTGTATGTATATATATATATATATATATATATATATATATATATATATATATATATATATATATATATATATATATATATATATATATATATATATATATATTTTTTTTTTTTTTTTACCAGCTTACTAGAACTGCTAGCTCTACTATATTCCATTCACCTATTTTTTTTTTATTAAGCTGTATAATAGTTTTTATTGTCACACTATAGCCTTTTTTTTGATACATGATTAAACATACAACATTGTCTTGGGCAGCAGGCCCTCCAGGCACAATTAGGTGAGCACATGTGGAACCCCCACCCCACCCAACCTCACCATACGACATAGCTAGAGGCAAGATTATATTCCCCGGGGATTTCACACAACATTACAGAAAAATGGAGCTCAGTTTAAGGACGGGGGAGGCGTGGGCCACTTCTTGTCACATGAAACCATCTTCTTGTCCCCCACGAAACTCTAAAGCCCCAGGGAATCAACTTGTGTCCCAACCTAACATATCCAAACCTTTTCCACTCTTCGGCCCTGGTGAGAAGGGGGTCTAGTTGGGACGACACTACCCCATCACTGCCAAAACCAATCCTCTATGCATCTCCTAGCATCCAACTTATTACCGCAGTACCCCATCACGTAACAATATGCACGTTTATGTAATATTAACAATTGCGTAACTAGCTTCACAAGTTTTTAACTTGCTTATTAAACGTTAAACGAACTATTGGGTTCAGTTCCTGGACCAATTATGTGCCTCTGTAACCATTTCCACTACCGGCCATGGGATGGGAATGGGATGCATAATAATTAAAATAAAATATATAAGTAAATTAAAAAATATATAAATTTCAGTGTGTTTTGATAAAGTTAGAGCTGTCCTACAAGACACAGGAATTTAATGTTGATACAAGAGACCCAACAGAG
The DNA here is from genome assembly GCF_040958095.1 of Procambarus clarkii. Lineage (NCBI taxonomy): Eukaryota > Metazoa > Arthropoda > Malacostraca > Decapoda > Cambaridae > Procambarus > Procambarus clarkii. The sequence goes on along the minus strand of NC_091156.1, from coordinate 31,521,712 downwards.
CAGCCAGTCCTCATTAACAAAACTAAAGTCCATTCCATACACCAGCCATATACCGTTTATGAATGAAAAACAGTTATTACATGATTCACCTCAGGGCATTTGAATACTTCCTGAACAAGTGCTTTCTGATGATTTCTGTTCGAACCACAACGCGACAGATGCAATATAATAAATTTTATTCAAAAGAATGTGTTCAAAGAACAAAGTAGTAATGTAGAAATTGTAGCAACAGGAGTTACACAATCTATGAAGCAACTATTACAAATACTTCACCCACGTAGTACAAATACAAATAATCGCCAATAACAACTAAACACCTAACCTAACCAATGCCTAAATATGCACAGTTTGCTAATATATATCAGGAAATTAATTTATATTTGAGAAAATCCCTATCCCTAAAAATTAACAGCATGTTAAAATTTATGAATACTTCTTTGGGGTCGACCACTGGATGGAATGGATTTGCTCCGAGGACAGCTTAAACAGAAAATCTTTAAAATCTTGTGGACTCACTCACAGATGCAGCAAATGCAGTGATTGAAGGCTTAAAATTAGAAAGTAACAGTTTATTTTTAAATGCATTACTTTTTTGGCAATGGTAATGTGAAGACCCCTCAAACCTGGCTAACCCATTACGACTATAATTTTGTAGATCCCCACGCCAACTTCTAAACTCGCAGAGATATTGAACCAATAATATCTCAATATATCCCAATCACAGTTCATTTTAAATCTAGCAACGAATTCGTCGTCCTTAAAATGAGAAAACCTCATAAGATCTTAGCTTTCTTTGACCTTGAAAGTCGTCATTAATGTACCAGTAGAAAGGACCCTCATCATAATACTCTATACACAGTAATCACACTAACTTGACAGCATCAATGAGAAAGTTTGTGGGAGCCGTGATGAGAGTTCGAACCTATGCAGTAGGTGTTCCCACGCACACGCCATGGTTCGAACTCTATTTTTTTTGAGAGAGAGATATATACAATTCTTACGTTCTTGTACACTAGTACGCGTAGCGTGTCGGGCAGGTCCCTGAAAAACGACCCCCGCCGCGAAGAATCGCTTTTACAACCAAGTACACATTTTACTGTTGAGTTAAACAAAGGCTACAGGTATAGATTTGCGCTCAGTAAATCCTTCCCGGCCAGGATACGAACCCATGACAAAGCGCTCGCGGAACGCCAGGCGAGCGTCTTACCACTACACCACGGAGACTGGTCAATCACGTCTTCAACGGATTGTCTCATCGATGCAGTCACGTTAGTGTGATTACTGTGTTTATTAAAGGAAGAGTGTCAGAGGGAGAACATTCCTGGATGACAGAGCCAGAGTGCATGGGGGGAGGGGGGGGGGATTGTGTGAAACTCCTGGTCCGGCTTCAGTAGAAGCCTCAGGATATCCTTGTGTGTTAAGTAGAACTCCAGGTTGCAATCGTTATACCATGTCGTGGCCTAGTCGACTAGAGTGTATGCGTGGGAACACCCACGCACCCACCCACCCACGGGTGTTAGTCAGCTGTCACGGGCTGCTTCCTGGGGGGTGGAGGCCTGGTCGAGGACCGGGCCGCGGGGACACTAAAAAGCCCCGGAATCATCTCAAGATAACCTCCCTGTGGATTTACTCCACGAGCTTGCAGATGTTTAACGTCAAGCTTATCGGCTGGTAGTTTTATACCGAGCTCTTTCTGCCTTTTTTGAAAATAAGGGTGACATTTGCATAATCCCAATCTAGGGGGGGGGGGAGCACTCCCTCTAGATCAAAAGATTTTGTGTAAAGTAGTTTCAGCGGTATGCATAGTTCTTTTGCCAGTTCCTTTAAGACGTTTGGTTGGATTCCATCCATACTTGGAGCTTTTAAGTCTTTTAGCATGTCAGGAGTGTTATCACCTAGTCTCATTGCCTTAGATTTCTTTGCAGATATTTTTTTGACAAAATGCTGCATTCAGATGTTACTTTATCAAGCGCCACGTGTGCTTTATTCATAAGTGAAGGACTTGTGATAACTACTGCTATATCATCGGCATAGCTTAGCAATTTAACTCCTGTAAATGTCAGGGTAACGAGGTTTTCTATATGGATGTTAAAATAAACAGAATAGGACTGAGGACGTCTCCTTGTGGCGTACCATTCTCATACAAGTGAAGTCTGACACTTAGCCTTTTAGCTTTCTCTGGCATACCTGTGACTAAGAATCTAGAATCCATGCTAGCATTTTTATCTTGACACAATTTTATAATTAACGTGTGTGTAAAAATGCTTGTTGGCTTGCAAGTTCGAATGCTTTTTCTAGATGAGGGAAGATCACTAAAACCGAACCTGAGTTGACTCTTCCTAGTAATGTTGCTATGCAGTTTGCAGTACCTACTCCTCTAGGTACTGCAAATATGTTCTAAAACAGGTCTCCAGTCTTTCACAGTAGACTCTAAGACCATTAGTTCCTCAATTTTACTAATACATTAATTTAATGAAATGGGTCTGTAATTGCCAGGGTCTTTCGGTTTAGTAATCTGAATGATGTCTACTCCCTTCAAAGAGGTCGGTAGTTTGCCTAGCTCCCAAGATACATTGATAACGTATAATATCCCTTGTTCTCCAGCAGGACCTGCATGTGTGATCATTGAATATGTAATGTTATCCGCACCTGGTGTATTGTCATTGCCACATTTTTTGGCTCGGATTAGTTCTTGTTTAGTAGAGAGTCACATTATGCTCTCTTGATCTCTTGAATGGCCATCAACCTCACCTGTTTTTCCTTTCTGCCTCCTGACCATTGCAGGATCTGATATGAAGCTTCTCCCGCAAACTGGACAGCAAGTCACTCAGCCTCCTTCAATGGTTAAATACATGTATGTTGTCGAGGTGGTCGACCTAACGTTATTTTAATCTGTCCTTCATATCTCCCAAAGACTACTATGCTCATTTAGTGACCACTCAAACCATCTTGCCTTCTTTAACTCTTTAGAAACTCGTCTAGCTTCAGATATCATTGTTTTAAGCAGAGATCTTCCTTCTGGTGTGCGGTTTCTCTAGCGATATTTTCCGAAGATGTTGACTCTGGTCTTGTTCTTTAACTTCTTTTCTCTAGAACAAATAGTTCTTTCGTTTTGTGTTTCCTGGGAGGATGACTGGAATAGCTCTGTTTCAGCAGCTGTAATGACTTCCTAGAGATTGGTCTCATTTGTCCAAATCCTTTGGTGGCGAGTATGTAGTATGCCATTTTTCAAGCGCGTCCTGGTATATATTCCAGTTGGTCTTTATTACATTCTACCTTGGTTGTGCAGGTGCTGCCGGAGATCTTTATGTTTAATGTTGTGATAGTAGCATACTGGTCATTGGTGATCACCGGATCTACTTCACACTTCTCCTGAAGCTTGAGTGTAGTTGAGATTAACTTAAGAGAGAACCTCCTTGAAGGTGGGGGTGGGTTCTCCAGGGTTGAGAAGTAATGTCAGGCACTTCTCGAAGAACCTTAGCTAAATCGCTCCCATCTGCATTGGCTGGTCCAGTCACACCTACCTCCTGATTATAGCATTAAAATCCCAGGTAATATATATATCATGTATCTCCATGACAAGCACTTTCTCTGCTAGTTTACGTCTAGGGGCTTGTGGACGTTATATAAGAGGAGCTCAATATTAGCCATATTCACTGTTACTGCTAATACCTCTACTCGTCCCCACACAAGTCTATTTTCATGTTAGGTATGGTGTTACTTAACAAGGATCCCTTCGTCTCCCCTATCCATGATGTATAATTATTGGTGATATCCAGCTAATTTGCAGGGTTTCGTGGCTAGGTACACAGTTTCTTGCAAACTTCTGCTTTTGTGCCGATCGCAGCTTCCTGAAGAGTGTTTTTTATTGACAAAACCTTGTTTGTTCCAATGCAGAATTCGTAATGAACAGATAACCGTTTTTGTTGGTATTGCCTTTCCTAGTATAACTCCTCTTCGGAATCGACCACCATATTCTCCATTTCGCTAGCAGTGTCGTTGCAAATCTGACTGAATTGATTGTTCAAGGTGTCTCTTGTATTACAAGATTCCGTTGATCTTGATTCGCCACTGCTTCATGAAGTTGCTTTTGTGGATTTTGATGATCTGATGTGACTACCCGACTGTTTTTGGTAGTCTGTATGTCGATGTGTTTGTCCTCTTGTGCTCCGTTTGTCTTGAACTGTTTCTTGTGTAACTGTGGTCTGCTGCATGACCTTCTCCATTATTACACAATAGAATGCTCGAGTCTTTTGTTGCAAGGCATTCTGCGTCATCTGTAAGGAATTGGTAATGGTTTTTGCCATGATCTTCAATGTTTTTCTGCTGGACCTCCGTAAAACTGTAAATCTATTTGACTCCGAAAGTGATTCTATTTTGTTCCCATGTTGTATTTCTTCAGTGGGTCTGTACATTTTCTGATTTGAAGTTGCTTGAGTTGTGTGATGACTTGTGTTCTATGAGCATTGGCATCTGTTGTGGCTGTGCACGAGTGTTCCAGACGTTAATGTTGGTGTGTGTACTGCTGGTCAGCGATTATCCTGATCTAAGCTCTCTGTAACTTTTCTTTCCGTGTGGTAGTTCTCCGGGGAAGATATTTACTCCTCAACTTGGACATTTTGGCTGTTGTGGTCTGGTTTGCCTTGTGCTTGGCTGCACCGTTTTTGGTTGGATGCCTCAGGCTGTACACTCATCTCTCCTGCCCGGTGCAGCGTGGTTGATGGTAGCAGTATTTCTGACATCTGAAGCAGCGCAGGGGTTCTGTGACGTATGGACTTTTCAATATATTCACTAATTTCCGAGATTGAATGTTTCTGGCACATGTCCCATAACAGTCACTAGAACCTGATGTGTCATTGCTTTCTCTTTTTTGTGCGGCACCGTTTTGCATTCAAGATTTGCATGTGTTTTAGTTTTGGATCCAGAGCAAAGTCGACTGTATATCCCAACAGCACGATTCTTGTGCGTCTTTCTGAAGGGTCCAGTTTTTCGAAGCATTCAGTTTGTTTTTTGCAGGAATATTACCGTTTCCAGGTAATTTGCAGTCTTTTTGGTTTGGTTGTGACATTATAATTTATCCTATCACGTTTACAGTGATGGAAAGTTTGAACTCTGGTTGCCTCTTTTCCATTGCCGTTACTACGCCATATGCTGTAGGAAAGTTGACTATTTGCATTATGGATTTTGGAATTTAGAAATTCTAAGTCTGCAATTTTGGAAGAAGTGTAGAGTCTGACACTGGCTGGTGTGACTGGTGCTGTTCCTCTCTAGGTAAATTATGTTTGGATTCTTGCTGGTAAAAGTGCTTCGTGAAGCCTCGATAGCAGTTTTCTTCTATACTCTTCCTCTGTTAACTGTCCGTCCTCGTTGTCTGAAAACTGCTTCCTTTTCCGCTTTCTCCTCGACTTTCCTTTGACGTTTTCCCGTAGTGAGGGCCAACCAGGTATCAACCAGGGCCGATTCACATTTCTACCTAATGCCCGAGACAGTTCTAGGTCTGGATAGATTTATTTTCCTTCAACGGAGGTCGTAAAATCATTTTCCACGAGTGGAATTAGGTATACTTAATACTTAGTTGAACAGTTTGGCCTACATTTCACTGTCAAGCTCAGTACACCTTTTAAGGTGTGTCATTGTGGCACTGTCCACAGGGTATCGACCTGCTCAGTGATACTGCTCTCACACACAAGTAAATAAAAGATCATTGGGAGCCGGCCGACCAGACCACTGTGTAAACAGTGTGGATCGCCTGCATACAGGGGTGTCTTGAATTGTCTCACACTTTGCCTTGTTCATGCATTATAGTCCACATAAATGTGACAGTTAGTGTCATGGACGTCCATCATGCTACGTATTAACACTGGCTGCAGACCGTTCAGCATGGGGGCAGTCTATTCAAAGAGGTCTCTCCATGTTCGAGGAGTCACTTGCCAAGAAATCGGAGGCAAAGAGACAGAGAAGGAAAGCCGGTAGCCAGGAAGACAGACCATAATTGGACTTCGTTTGTGTTCAGTGTGGGATGGACTGCCACTCCCGGACTGGCCACATCAGTCCGCTGATGAGGCCTGTCTGATGACATCAGTCTGATGACACCAGACGCTGCACCAAGATTGACAGGGCGCAACTCCATAGTCTCCCGAGACTGAAAGATGCCTACTAATTATAATATATAGATAATATATTGCAGCCCAAGATGCTAGAGCATCTTGCAGATGCTGACCTGCAGATGTCAGAGGGATAGAAGTCCCTGAACAAGAAAATAATCCATGCAGTATATGCCATCATATTCAATGAAACCATATTCAATAAATGGAAACCTACTGTCAGTATACACTTACATGACCAAGCAGTTCGCAATGCAGAGTTCACCTATAAGTAAACAAGCAAGGTCTTATACAGCAGCAACTTAATACAAAGAAGGAAGGCAGCCCTGTAAATCCTTACAGAACAGGCGGATCGGCAGTTAAATAAATGGACCCAGTACGACATCCCTAACCAACTCAAGCGAACAATCTTCGGCTATCCAGAGAATCTATCGAAACTGATGCTCCTGTGAGTAACAGTGAAATAATTAGTGAAGTTGAGGAAGTAGAGCGTATACGACCACCCAGACAGTCAAGCCAAGGTCAGCGTTCACATCCCAGACAGTCAAGCCAAGGTCAGCGTTCACATCCCAGACAGTCAAGCCAAGGTCAGAAGTCACATCCCACCCAGACAGTCAAGCCAAGATCAGCAGTCACATCCCAACCAGACAGTCAAGCCAAGATCAGCAGTCACATCCCAACCAGACAGTCAAGCCAAGATCAGCAGTCACATCCCACCTAGACAGTTAAGCCAAGGTCAGCAGTCACATCCCACCCAGACAGTCAAGCCAAGATCAGCAGTCACATCCCACCCAGACAGTCAAGCCAAGGTCAGCAGTCACATCCCACCCAGACAGTCAAGCCAAGATCAGCAGTCACATCCCAACCAGACAGTCAAGCCAAGGTCAGCAGTCACATCCCACCCAGACAGTCAAGCCAAGATCAGCAGTCACATCCCACCCAGACAGTCAAGCCAAGGTCAGCAGTCACATCCCACCCAGACAGTCAAGCCAAGATCAGCAGTCACATCCCACCCAGACAGTCAAGCCAAGGTCAGCAGTCACATCCCACCCAGACAGTCAAGCCAAGATCAGCAGTCACATCCCACCCAGACAGTCAAGCCAAGGTCAGCAGTCACATCCCACCCAGACAGTCAAGCCATGGCCAGCAGTCACATCCCACCCAGACAGTTAAGCCAAGGTCATGAGTCACATCCCACCCAGACAGTCAAGCCAAGATCAGCAGTCACATCCCACCCAGACAGTTAAGCCAAGGTCAGCAGTCACATCCCACCCAGACAGTTAAGCCAAGGTCAGCAGTCACATCCCACCCAGACATCACAGGGACTGCCTGGGGCGGGGTGTGACCCGGCCGCCTCAGAGCCAGACTGACAACTAAGACAATCAAGCCAACGAGGAACGGCCAGTTATGCTAGATTTGGAAGTTATATTTATATTCCACATGTTAAAAATAGTGTAAAATATTTTTTTCTGCATTAATTTTGTTTTTAAAGTTGTTATATATATGTATATATATATATATATATATATATATATATATATATATATATATATATATATATATATATATATATATATATATATATATATATATATATATACATATATATATATATATATAAATTTATTTCATTTCGTTCTTCTCATTTTTCAGTGCATTTGGTGGTGAAATTGAGCTGTGTTAATTGATCTGAGTTTGAATTGAAATATTTCGTTAGTATTTTTTGTTTTTGTTTTGAAAACAAGAAAATAAACAACACGCTTATATCACAGCCGCAAATGTGCAACAAACAGCTATGAATCCACCGGCTACAACCTTAACTGCTTTCTTCACGTTATGTCAAAATGACGCATTTGCGAAAACAATGCTGTATCCGGAAGTGCCTACGTATTACACATGGAATGCCAGTAGAAAATCATTTGAACGATGGAAACCAGGAGAGCGAGTCGACGGACAACTTGGCATATTCAAATAAATTACGATGGGCAGACTGCACACCGTGCATCCTAATCAAGATGAATGCTTCTTTATTCATTTACCAACTTTACATTTATCAGCATTAAACTGTATCTGCCAATCTTTTGACCATTTCAAACCCCTAGTTAGATCACACTACACACAGAAATCACAATTGCGTGATGCATCAAATGAACAAATCCAGATTATCTTCATGCTGTTGGTAAATGTGCCCGGTCCAACGTCTTTCCAGCCACTGACATCTGTCAACGGCGTAACCCATGCCACTTTCCGTAGTGCATGTCAAGCTCGGAATTTATTGGAGAACTCCCGACACTGGGATGTATGCCTTAAAACACTTTCGCGCTGCATGGAGTAAACTGTGTACTTTCTGGGATTGAGCCGTTCGTTTCGGACGACCGGGAGGCGACACTAAAATGTTTATAATCTTTTCGGTCTGGTCACCTTAATATTCCATGTATGTATTTAAATTTGGTATCAATTTGTTCGCAAGAGAATGTTCTACAGGAATATATATGTAACATTTCACCAAACCCGACATGAGGCCTGCACAAAATAAAAAACTATGGCAATTGTTAGCCGTGAGCATCAAACCGCGCTGAAATGTTTATGATCTTTTTATGTTTGCCAACCCCAGAATTGTTTTACGTCGTTAATTTTGGTATCACTGTGATCGCAATAAAAATCCCTTCACGGACATAAGCATATAAATGTAGAATCATGATCGCGGCCCACCCGCAAGAGTGTGGGAAGTGGCTGAAGTGTTACCTCTTACAGCATACCCGACGGCAGATTGGTGAAACACCTTTTGAAAAGTGGATATTCTTTTCACTGTCCTGACCTTAATTTTCGACGTACGTACTTAATGTTTTTACTTCACTTCAGTACTAGAGCCACACCTCACACTAGTACTAGCGCCACACCTCACAATAGTACTAGCGCCTCACTTCGTCTTAGTACTGGTGTAACACTTCACCTCAGTACTGGCGCCACACTTCACCTTTAGTACTGCCGCCACACACTTCACCTCAGTACTAGCGCCACACACTTCTTCTCAGGACTGGCGCAATACTACACCTCAGTACTGGCGCCACACTTCACCTTTAGTACTGCCGCCACACACTTCACCTCAGTACTAGCGCCACACACTTTTCCTCAGTACTGGCGCCACACACTTCACCTCAGTACTGGCGCCACAGACTTCACCTCAGTACTGGAGTCACACACATTTCTCCTCAGTACTGTGCAAGACACTACTCCTCAGTACTGGCGCCACACACTACTCCTCAGTACTGGCGCCACACACTTCTTCTCAATACTGGAGCCACACACTACTCCTCAATACTGGCGCCACACACTACTCCTCAGTACTGGCGCCACACACTACTCCTCAGTACTGGCGCCACACACTTCTCCTCAGTACTGACGCCACACACTACTCCTCAGTACTGGCGCCCCACACTACTCCTCAATACTGGCGCCCCACACTACTCCTCAGTACTGGCGCCCCACACTACTCCTCAATACTGGCGCCCCACACTACTCCTCAGTACTGGCGCCACACACTACTCCTCAATACTGGCGCCCCACACTACTCCTCAGTACTGGCGCCCCACACTACTCCTCAGTACTGGCGCCCCACACTACTCCTCAATACTGGCGCCCCACACTACTCCTCAATACTGGCGCCACACACTACTCCTCAGTACTGGCGCCCCACACTACTCCTCAATACTGGCGCCACCCATCATCTCAGTACAGGCGCCACACATCACTTCAATGAAGTTGCCACACTTCATCTCAATACTGGCGCCTCTCTTCACCTAAGTATTGGCGCCACACTTCACCTCAGTACTAGCATCACACTTCAATTCAGTACTGGCGCCACACTTCACTTCAGTATTGGCGCCGCAACTCACACTAGTACTGGCTCCGCACTTTACCTCAGTACTGGCGCCACACTTCTCCTCAGTACTGGTGCCACACATGACCTCATTACTGGCACCACACTTCACCTCAGCACTAGCGCCACACCTCACCTCACCTCAGTACTAGCACCACACTTCACCTCAGTACTGACGCCACACTTCACCTCAGTAGTGGCCCCACACTTCACCACAGTACTGGCGCCACACACTTCACCTCAGTTCTGGCGCCACACACTTCACCTCAGTACTGGAGCCACACACTTCACCTCACTACTGGCACCACACACTTCTCCTCAGTACTGGCGCCACACACTTCACTTTAGTGCTGGCGCCACACACTTCACTTTAGTGCTGGCGCCACACACTTCACCTCAGTCTGGCGGCACACACTTCACCTCAGTACTGGAGCCACACACTTCTCCTCAGTATTGGCGCCACAAACTTCACTTCAGTGCTGGCGCCACACACTTCTCCTCAGTACTGGCGCCACACACTTCAAATCAGTACTGGCGCCACGCATTTTACCTCAGTATTGGAACTACAAACTTCACCTCAGTACTGGCGTCGAACCTCACACAACTACTGGCTCCACACTTCACCTCAGTACTGGAGCCACACACTTCACCTCAGTACTGGCGCCACACACTTCACCTCAATACTGGCGCCACACACTTCTCCTCAATACTGGCGCCACACACTTCTCCTCAGTACTGGCGCCACACACTTCAACTCAGTACTGGCGCCACACACTTCTCCTCAGGACTGGCGCCACACACTTCTCCTCAGTACTGCGAAAGACACTTCACCTCAATACTGGCGCCACTCACTTCTCCTCAGTACTTGCGCCACACACTTCACCTCAATACTGGCGCCACACACTTCTCCTCAGTACTGGCGCCACAAACTTCTCCTCAGTACTGGCGCAACACTATTCTGTTAAGTACTGGCGCCACAAATTTCACCTCAATACTGTCGCCACACTTCACCTCAGTACAGGCGTCACACATCACTTCCGTAATGGTGCGACACTTCATCTCAGTACTGGCGCCACACACTTCTCCTCAGTACTGGCGCAACACATTTCTGCTAAGTACTGGCGCCACACACTTCACCTCAGTACTGTCGCCACACTTCACCTCAGTACTGTCGCCACACTTCACCTCAGTACAGGCACTCACACTTCACCTCAGGATTTGCGCCAAACTTTACCTCAGAACTGGCGTCATACTTCAATTCAGTACTGGTGCCAAACTTCACCTCAGTACTGGCACCACACTTCACCTCAGTACTGGCACCACACACTTCACCTCAGTACTGGCACCACACACTTCACCTTAGTACTGGCACCACACTTCACCTCAGTACTGGCACCACACTTCACCTCAGTACTGGCACCACACTTCACCTCAGTACTGGCACCACACACTTTACCTTAGTACTACTACTACACTTCGCCTTATTACTGGCGCCAAACAATTTACCTTAGTACTTGAGCCACACACTCCACACACTTCACTTCAGTACTGGCGCCACACTTCACCTCAGTACTGTCGCCACACTTCACCGCAGTACTAGCGCCACACTTCACCTCAGTATTGTCGCCACACTTCACATCAATTCTGGCGCCACACTTCACCTCATTACTGTAGTAACACACTTCACCTTTTCCTGGCACCATACTTCATCTCAGTACTAGCGCCACACTTCACCTCAGTTCTGGCGCCACACTTCACCTTATATCTGGCGACACACATCCTCTCAGGACTGGCGCCACAATACACCTCATTACAGGCGCCAGACTTCACCTCAGTGATGGCGCCACCCTTCACCTCAGTACTGGTGCCTCACTTCACCTCAGTACTGGGGCCACACATCAGTTTAGTACTGGTGCCACACTTCATCTCAGTACTGGTTAAACACATATCACCTTAGTACTGGCGCCCCACACTTCACCTCAGTACTGGCGCCACTCTTCACCTCAGTATTGACGCCACACTTCGCCTCAGTACTGGCGCCACACACTTCATCTCAGTACTTCAGCCACACACTTCACCTCAGTACTGGGGCGACACTTCACCTCAGTACTGGCGACACACTTCACCTCAGTACTAACGCCACACTTCACCTCAGTACTGGCCCCACACTTCACATCAGTACTGAAGGCACACTTCACCTCAGTACTGGCGCCACACACTTCTCCTCAGTACTGGCGCCACACACTTTACCTCAATACTGGCGCCATACTTCACCTCAGTACTGGCGCCACACTTCACCTCAGTACTGGCGCCACACTTCACCTCAGTACTAACACCACACTTCACCTCAGTACTGGCGCCACACTTCACCTCAGTACTGGCGCTACACTTCACCTCAGTACTGGCGCCACACTTCACCTCAGTACTAGCGCCACACCTCACCTCAGTACTGGCACCACACTTCACCTCAGTACTGGCGCTACACTTCACCTCAGTACTAGCGCCACACCTCACACTAGAACTAGCACAACACCTCACCTCAGTACTGGCACCACACTTAACTAAGTACTGGCGTAACACTTCACCTTAGTACTTGCGCAACACACTTCACCTCAGTACTGGCGCCACACTTCATCTCAGTACTGGCGCCACACTTCACCTCAGAACTGGCGCCACACTTCACCTCAGTACTACCGCCACACACTTCACCTCAATACTGGCGCCACACACTTCTCCTCAGTACTGGCGCCACACACTTCACCTCAGTACTGGCGCCACACACTTCACCTCAGTTTTGGCGCCACACACTTCTCCTCAGTACTGGCGCCACACACTTCACGTCAGTACTGGCGCCACACACTTCTCCTCAGTACTGGAGCCACACACTTCGCCTCAGTACTGGCGCCACACACTTCTCCTCAGTACTGGCGCCACACACTTCACCTCAGTACTGGCGCCACACACTTCTCCTCAGTACTGCTGCCACACACTTCTCAGTACTGGCGCCACACACTTCTCCTCAGTACTGGCGCCACACACTTCACCTCAGTACTGGCGCCACACACTTCTGCTCAGTACTGGCGCAATACACTTCACCTCAATACTGGCGCCACACACTTCACCTCAGTTTTGGCTCCACACACTTCACCTCAGTACTGGCGCCACACACTTCTCCTCAGTACTGGCGCCACACACTTCTCAGTACTGGCGCCACACACTTCTCCTCAGTACTGGCGCCACACACTTTACCTCAATACTGGCGCCATACTTCACCTCAGTACTGGCGCCACACACTTCACCTCAGTACTGGCGCCACACACTTCTCCTCAGTACTGGCGCCACACACTTCTCAGTACTGGCGCCACACACTTCACCTGAGTACTGGCGCCAAATTCTTCAACTCAGTACTGGCGCTACACTTCACCTCAGTACTGGCACCACACTTCACCTCAGTACTGACGCCACATTTCACCTCAGTACTGGCGCCACACTTTTCCTCAGTAATGACGCCACACTTCATCTCAGTACTGGCGCCACACACTTCACCTCAGTACTAGCGCCACACACTTCACCTCAATACTGGCACCACAGTTCTCCTCAGCACTGGCGCCACACTTCACCTCAGTACTGGCGCCACACTTCACCTCAGTACTGACGCCACACTTCACCTCAGTACTGGCGCCACACACTTCAAATCAGTACTGGCTCCACACACTTAACCTCAGTACTGGCATTACACACTTCACCTCAGTACTGGCGCCGAACCTCACACAACTACTGGCTCCACACTTCACCTCAGTACTGGCGCCACACTTCACCTCAGCACTAGCGCTACACTTCAATTCAGTACTGGCGCCACACTTCACTTCAGTATTGGCGCCACACTTCTTATCAGTACTGGCACAACACTTCACCTCAGTATTGGCGCCACACTTCACCTCAGTACTGGTGCCACACTTCATCTCAGTACTGGTGAAACACATATCACCTTAGTAATGGCGCCACACACTTCACCTTAGTAATGGCGCCACACACTTCACCTTAGTATTGGCGCCACACTTCACCTCAGTACTGGCGGCACACACTTCACCTTAGTTCTAGCGCCACACACTTTAAGTCAGTACTGGCACCACACACTTCAACTCAGTACTTGCGCCACACACTTAATCTCAGTACTGGCACTACACACTTCACCTCGGATCCGGCGCCGCACCTCACACTAGGACTGGCTCCGCACTTTACCTCAGTACTGGCGCTGCACATGGCCTCAGTTCAGGTACCACACTTCACCTCAGTACTGACGCCACAATTCACCTCAGTACTAGCGCCACAACTTACACTAGTACTGGCTCCGCACTTTACCTCAGTACTGGCGACACACCTCTACTCAGTACTGGCACCACACTTCACCTCAGTACTGACGCCACAGTTCACCTCAGTACTAGCGCCACACCTCACACTAGTACTAGCGCTACACATCACCTTAGTCCTGGTGTAACACTTCACCTCAGTACTGACGCCACACTTCACCTTAGACCTGGTGTAACACTTCACCTCACTACTGGCGCTACACTTCACCTTAGTCCTGGTGTAACACTTCACCTCAGAACTGACGCCACACTTCACCTAAGTACTAGAGCCACACATTTCACCTCCGTACTAGCGCAACACATTTTACCTTAGTACTGGCACAACACACTTCACCTCAGTACTGGCGCCACACACTTCTCCTCAGTACTGGCGCCACACACTTCAACTCAGTACTGGCGCCACACACTTCTCCTCAGTACTGGCGCCACACACTTCACCTCAATACTGGCGCCACACACTTCACTTGAACACTGTCGCCACACACTTGACCTCAGTACTGGCGCCACACACTTCTCCTCAGTACTGCGAAAGACACTTCACCTCAATACTGGCGCCACACACTTCTCCTCAGTACTGGCGCCACACACTTCTCCTCAGTACTGGCGCCACACACTTCTGCTCAGTACTGGCGCCACACACTTCACCTAAATACTGGCGCCTTACTTCACCTCAGTACAGGCGCCACACTTCACTCAGTACTGGCGCCACACTTCACCTCAGTACTGGTGCCACACTTCACTCAGTACTGGCGTCACACTTCACTCAGTACTGGCGCCACACTTCACTCAGTACTGGCGTCACACTTCACTCAGTACTGGTGTCACACTTCACCTCAGTACTGGTGCCACACTTCACTCAGTACTGGCGTCACACTTCACTCAGTACTGGCGCCACACTTCACCTCAGTACTGGGGCAATACTTCTCCTCAGTACAGGCGCCACACTTTCCCACAGTACTGGCGTCACAGATCACCTCAGTACTGGCGTCACACTTCTCAGTACTGGCGTTTTTTCTTCTCCTCAGTACTGTCGCCACACCTTACCCTAATACTGGCTCCACAATTCACCTCAGTACGTGCGCTACACTTCACCTCAGTACTGTCGCCACACTTCACCTCAGTACAGGCACTCACACTTCACCTCAAGATTTGCGCAAAACTTTACCTCAGAACTGGCGTCATACTTCAATTCAGTACTGGTGCCAAACTTCACCTCAGTACTGGCAACACACTTCACCTCAGTACTGGCACCACACACTTTACCTTAGTACTGCTACTACACTTCGCCTTATTACTGGCGCCACACAATTTACCTCAGTACTTGAGCCACACACTTCATCTCAGTACTGGCACCACACACTTCACCTCAGTACTGTCGCCACACTTCACCGCAGTACTAGCGCCACACTTCACCTCAGTATTGTCGCCATACTTCACATCAATTCTGGCGCCACACTTCACCTCATTACTGTAGTAACACACTTCACCTTTTCCTGGCACCACACTTCATCTCAGTACTAGCGCCACACTTCACCTCAGTTCTGGCGCCACACTTCACCTCAGTTCTGGCGCCACACTTCACCTCATATCAGGCGACACACATCCTCTCAGGACTGGCGCCACACTTCATCTCAGTACTTGCGCCACACTTCACCTCAGTATTGTCGCCACACTTCACATCAATTCTGGCGCCACACTTCACCTCATTACTGTAGTAACACGCTTCACCTTTTCCTGGCACCACATTTCATCTCAGTACTAGCGCCACACTTCACATCAGTTCTGGCGCCACACTTCACCTCATATCTGGCGACACACATCCTGTCAGGACTGGTGCCACAATACACCTCATTACAGGCGCCACACTTCACCTCAGTGATGGCGCCACCCTTCACCTCAGTACTGGTGCCTCACTTCACCTCAGTACTGGGGCCACACATCAGTTCAGTACTGGTGCCACACTTCACCTCAGTACTGGTTAAACACACATCACCTTAGTACTGGCGCCCCACACTTCACCTCAATACTGCCGCCACACTTCAGCTCGGTACAGGCGCCACACTTCACCTCAGTACAGGCGCCACACATCACTTCAGTACTGGCGCCACACTTCACCTCAGTACTGACGCCACACTTCGCCTCAGTACTAGCGCCACAACTTACACTAGTACTGGCTCCGCACATTACCTCAGTACTGGCGACACACCTCTACTCAGTACTGGCACCACACTTCACCTCAGTACTGACGCCACAGTTCACCTCAGTTCTAGCGCCACACCTCACACTAGTACTAGCGCTACACTTCACCTTAGTCCTGGTGTAACACTTCACCTCAGTACTGGCGCTACATTTCACCTTAGTCCTGGTGTAACACTTCACCTCAGAACTGACGCCACACTTCACCTAAGTACTAGAGCCACACATTTCACCTCCGTACTAGCGCAACACATTTTACCTTAGTACTGGCACAACACACTTCACCTCAGTACTGGCGCCACACACTTCTCCTCAGTACTGGCGCCACACACTTCAACTCAGTACTGGCGTCACACACTTCTCCTCAGTACTGGCGCCACACACTTCACCTCAATACTGGCGCCACACACTTCACTTGAACACTGTCGCCACACACTTGACCTCAATACTGGCGCCACACACTTCTCCTCAGTACTGGCGCCACACACTTCTCCTCAGTACTGGCGCCACACACTTCTGCTCAGTACTGGCGCCACACACTTCACCTCAATACTGGCGCCTTACTTCACCTCAGTACAGGCGCCACACTTCACTCAGTACTGGCGCCACACTTCACCTCAGTACTGGTGCCACACTTCACTCAGTACTGGCGTCACACTTCACTCAGTACTGGCGCCACACTTCACTCAGTACTGGCGTCACACTTCACTCAGTACTGGCGTCACACTTCACCTCAGTACTGGTGCCACACTTCACTCAGTACTGGCGTCACACTTCACTCAGTACTGGCGCCACACTTCACCTCAGTACTGGGGCAATACTTCTCCTCAGTACAGGCGCCACACTTTCCCACAGTACTGGCGTCACACATCACCTCAGTACTGGCGTCACACTTCTCAGTACTGGGGCCACACCTTACCCTAATACTGGCTCCACAATTCACCTCAGTACGTGCGCTACACTTCACCTCAGTACTGTCGCCACACTTCACCTCAGTACAGGCACTCACACTTCACCTCAGGATTTGCGCAAAACTTTACCTCAGAACTGGCGTCATACTTCAATTCAGTACTGGTGCCAAACTTCACCTCAGTACTGGCACCACACTTCACCTCAGTACTGGCACCACACACTTTACCTTAGTACTGCTACTACACTTCGCCTTATTACTGGCGCCACACAATTTACCTCAGTACTTGAATCACACACTTCATCTCAGTACTGGCACCACACGCTTCACTTCATTACTGTCGCCACACTTCACCGCAGTACTAGCGCCACACTTCACATCAATTCTGGCGCCACACTTCACCTCATTACTGTAGTAACACACTTCACCTTTTCCTGGCACCACACTTCATCTCAGTACTAGCGCCACACTTCACCTCAGTTCTGGCGCCACACTTCACCTCATATCTGGCGACACACATCCTCTCAGGACTGGCGCCACACTTCATCTCAGTACTTGCGCCACACTTCACCTCAGTATTGTCGCCACACTTCACATCAATTCTGGCGCCACACTTCACCTCATTACTGTAGTAACACACTTCACCTTTTCCTGGCACCACATTTCATCTCAGTACTAGCGCCACACTTCACATCAGTTCTGGCGCCACACTTCACCTCATATCTGGCGACACACATCCTGTCAGGACTGGTGCCACAATACACCTCATTACAGGCGCCACACTTCACCTCAGTGATGGCGCCACCCTTCACCTCAGTACTGGTGCCTCACTTCACCTCAGTACTGGGGCCACACATCAGTTCAGTACTGGTGCCACACTTCACCTCAGTACTGGTTAAACACATATCACCTTAGTACTGGCGCCCCACACTTCACCTCAATACTGCCGCCACACTTCAGCTCGGTACAGGCGCCACACTTCACCTCAGTACAGGCGCCACACATCACTTCAGTACTGGCGCCACACTTCACCTCAGTACTGACGCCACACTTCGCCTCAGTACTGGCGCCACACACTTCATCTCAGTACTTCAGCCACACATTTCACCTCAGTACTGGGGCGACACTTCACCTCAGTACTGGCGACACACTTCACCTCAGTACTGGCGCCACACTTCACCTCAGTACTGGCGCCACACTTCACCTCAGTACTAACGCCACACTTCACCTCAGTACTGGGGCGACACTTCACCTCAGTACTGGCGCCACACTTCACCTCAGTACTAACGCCACACTTCACCTCAGTACTGGCGCCACACTTCACCTCAGTACTGGCCCCACACTTCTCCTCAGTACTGGCGCCACACTTCACCTCAGTACTAACGCCACACTTCACCTCAGTACTGGCCCCACACTTCACATCAGTACTGAAGGCACACTTCACCTCAGTACTGGCGCCACACACTTCTCCTCAGTACTGGCGCAACACACTTAACCTCAGTACTAGCACTACATATTTCACCTCCGTTCTGGCGCCACACCTCACACTAATACTGGCACAACACTTCACCTCAGTACTGGCGCCACACTTCACCTCAGTACTAGCGCCACACCTCATCTCAGTACTGGCACCACACTTCACCTCAGTACTGGCGCAACACTTCACCTCAGTACTAGCGCCACACCTCACACTAGAACTAACACAACACCTCACAATAGTACTAGCACCACACTTAACTAAGTACTGGCGCAACACTTTACCTTAGTACTTGCACAACACACTTCACCTCAATACTGGCGCCACACACTACACCTCAGTTTTGGCGCAACACAATTCACCTCAATACTGGCGCCACACACTTCACCTCAGTTTTGGCGCCACACACTTCACCTCAGTACTGGCGCCACACACTTCTCCTCAGTACTGGCGCCACACACTTCTCCTCAGGCCTGGCGCCACACACTTCTCCTCCGTACTGGCGCCACACACTTCTCCTCTGTACTGGCGCCACACACTTCTCCTCAGTACTGGCGCCACACACTTCTCCTCAGTACTGGCGCCACACACTTCACCTCAGTACAGGCGCCACACACTTCTCCTCAGTACTGGCCCCACACACTTCTCCTCAGTACTGGCGCCACACACTTCTCCTCAGTACTGGCGCCACACACTTCACCTCAGTACTGGCGCCACACACTTCTGCTCAGTACTGGCGCCACACACTTTAACCTCAATACTGGCGCCACACATCACTTTAGTAATGGTTCCACTCTTCACCTCAGTACTGACGCCACACTTCACCTCAGTACTGGCGCCAAACACTTCTTCTCAGTACTGGCGCCACACCTTCACCTCAATACTGGCGCCTTACTTCACCTCAGTACAGGGGCAACATATCAGTTCCGTAATGGTGCGACACTTCATCTCAGTTCTGGCGAAACGTAGTTTACCTTAGTACTGGCGCCACACACTTCACCTCAATACTGGTGCCACTCTTCACCTCAGTACTGGATTAACATTTTACTTCAGTTCTGGTGCCACACTTTACCTCAGTACTGGCGCCACAAACTTCACCTCTGTCCTGGCGCCTCACTTCACCTCAGTACTGACGCCACACACTTCACCTCAGTACTAACGTCACACATCACCTCAGTACTGGCGCCACACACTTCACCTGAGTACTGGCGCCAGATTCTTCAACTCAGTACTGGCGCTACACTTTACCTCAGTACTGGCACCACACTTCACCTCAGTACTGACGCCACACTTCACCTCAGTACTGGCGCCACACTTCTCCTCAGTAATGACGCCACACTTCATCTCAGTACTGGCGCCACACACTTCACCTTAGTACTAGCGCCACACATTTCACCTCAATACTGGCACCACAGTTCTCATCAGCACTGGCGCCACACTTCACCTCAGTACTGGCGCCACACTTCACCTCAGTACTGACGCCACACTTCTCCTCAGTACTGGCGCCACACACGTCAAATCCGTACTGGCTCCACACACTTAACCTCAGTACTGGCATTACACACTTCACCTCAGTACTGGCGCCGAACCTCACACAACTACTGGCTCCACACTTCACCTCAGTACTGGCGCCACACTTCACCTCAGCACTAGAGCCACACTTCAATTCAGTACTGGCGCCACACTTCACTTCAGTATTAGCACCACACTTCTCATCAGTACTGGCACAACACTTCACCTCAGTATTGGCGCCACACTTCACCTCAGTACTGGTGCCACACTTCATCTCAGTACTGGTGAAACACACATCACCTTAGTAATGGCGCCACACACTTCACCTTAGTATTGGCGCCACACTTCACCTCAGTACTGGTGCCACACTTCATCTCAGTACTGGTGTAACACACATCACCTTAGTAATGGCGCCACACACTTCACCTTAGTATTGGCGCCACACTTCACCTCAGTACTGGCGGCACACACTTCACCTTAGTACTAGCGCCACACACTTTAAGTCAGTACTGGCACCACACACTTCAACTCAGTACTTGCGCCACACACTTAATCTCAGTACTGGCACTACACACTTCACCTCGGATCCGGCGCCGCACCTCAAACTAGGACTGGCTCCGCACTTTACCTCAGTACTGGCGCTGCACATGACCTCAGTTCAGGTACCACACTTCACCTCAGTACTGACGCCACAATTCACCTCAGTACTAGCGCCACAACTTACACTAGTACTGGCTCCGCACTTTACCTCAGTACTGGCGACACACCTCTACTCAGTACTGGCACCACACTTCACCTCAGTACTGACGCCACAGTTCACCTCAGTACTAGCGCCACATCTCACACTAGTACTAGCGCTACACTTCACCTTAGTCCTGGTGTAACACTTCACCTCAGTACTGGCGCCACACTTCACCTAAGTACTAGAGCCACACATTTCACCTCCGTACTAGCTCACCCACATTTCACCTTAGTACTGGCTCAACACACTTCACCTCAGTACTGGCGCCACACACTTCACCTCAGTACTGGAGCCACACACTTCTCCTCAGTACTGCGCAAGACACTTCACCTCAATACTGGCGCCCCTCACGTCTCCTCAGTACTGGCGCCACACACTTCACCTCAGAACTGGCGCCACACACTTCTGCTCAGTACTGGCGCCACACACTTCACCTCAGAACTGGCGCCACACACTTCTCCTCAGTGCTGGCGCCACACACTTCTCCTCAGTACTGGCGCCACACACTTCTCCTCAGTACTGGCGCTATACATTTCACCTTAGTACTAGCACAACACACTTCACCTCAGTACTGGCGCAACACTTCCTCTCAGGACTGGCACAATACTACACCTCATTACAGGCGCCCCTCACTTCTTCTCAGTACTGGCGCCACACATTTCACCTCAATACTGGCGCCCCACACTTTTCCTCAATACTGGCGCCCCACACTTCTCCTCAATACTGGCGCCCCACACTTTTCCTCAATTCTGGCGCCACACACTACTCCTCAATACTGGCGCCACCCATCACCTCAGTAAAGGCGCCACACATCACTTCAATGAAGGTGCCACACTTCATCTCAATACTGGCAAAACACACTTCATATGGGAACCGACCTGTGAGATTTATATTTATTTAATTTATATGAATTTATATATACGTTAATTTATATACTTCGATAGTAATTTGTATGATGATAAGTGGACTGTATTTCTGCAATAATCTCACAAATCGATCCTCTACACATTAGGGGGGGTTTATATTAAATTTATATATATGCAGCCAATCAAACTACAGTATTAACTACACATTGAAGAGGTTCCTTATCTTATTTGTACAGCAGGCCTTAGTCCACCAGGTATAACCAGGATGTAGACACCAAATTATCCTCGTGTGAGGTAGCTTCCATCACCTTGGTAACTGATGCACAAAGCATGCTTCCTCGTCTTGACCTGTCAAAAGGGCGCTAGCTATGAAGCCAGAATCCTAATATATGACAGCTATATCAGAGAAAACACTGTACATGGAACCTTAAAGACCTGGGCTTAATTACCTTGTTAGAGTCAATCATTCGTGTTCTAACCGGAACGCCCTATCTACTGACATTAATGGCCAAAAATGATTAGATAAACGGGTTTCGGAAAGACCTTGAGATTGATGACAGCGTGTTGATGATGGCAGATCACTACTCTGATCTTCCATAACACTTCGTCCAAGAGAATTTATAGGAGCCGTAATTTGCTCCATGACTCTGTGGTCTTAAACAATAACAATGGCTGACCACTCCCTCCTTACTGACGCTACTGGCCTACATTGTCCAGATGACAGTAAGTGATAGAAGGGTCACATTTACTCTATTTTGATTCTGATAATTAAATTAATTTATATGAGATGTTTTTATGATGGTAAAGTCCAAAGACTAATGTATT
Source organism: Procambarus clarkii (assembly GCF_040958095.1). Lineage (NCBI taxonomy): Eukaryota > Metazoa > Arthropoda > Malacostraca > Decapoda > Cambaridae > Procambarus > Procambarus clarkii. Next base: position 31,498,830 of record NC_091156.1, on the reverse strand, counting down.
TAAGAATAATTCCCACCATAATAGGTGGTGAATTTATAATATTATGTGGTAATGATATCCCGTTTCCTATAGACGGAAATGCCACTACAAGTTAACATTTTCGATGGGTTAACTTGTTTATACAACACAGCAATATTATCTGCCTGTATGATATTATTAAATGGTGTCGGATTTTCCGACATAATTCCCCAGGGGCTGCTCACGGGTCGAAGTCCTATTTAGAACAGATGAACACCGATACTCCTCCTTTGAATTATTAGATTAATTTGATGTTTGTAGTTAGTACTCACACATTTGTGCGTCTGTACGTACAGGACGGATGTCCCATACTAGAGTTGCAGGGGTTAGAAGTCTAAAGCGATTTCATTTCCCTGTTAACTCTTGAAAGGCTAAAATTCAAGCCTAATTACATATTATTTAGCCCAGAAGACTGAATGTGATCAAGTACTACAGTCAAGTATGATTCAGGGACTGCAGTGAGATCAGTGACATTAGATATAACTTGAAGCTTGTTCAGGTAACTGGTCACTGATATATAAACACTGAGGCCCATGGAATTCATCTTGAATAAATAATAAATGTATCAAATCAGTCATCAGATTTATTGGGGTTTAATTTAGTTAATTGATTCAGAAGATTGAATAGTCCATCATTAAAGTAAAGAATGGTTCTGAGACTGCAGTGGGTTCAGTGACATTGGTCGCAGTGACTTGTAGCTGTTTAGGCTACTGTTCACTGATTTGCCACTGAGGCCTCATGAACTCATCTTCAGCTTTATATGATGATACTAACATCAACCTCTGTTGGTATAGTCAGCTGTAATCTCCTTAGTATAATACTACTGGAGAAATATAATCAGCTGACAAATTTAGATTTCTATTGGTATTGTTTATCTGCAGCCATAGGTCTCCTCAGGCTTGATACTGGGCCTGAGAGTAATTTACCTCCTGCAGAATTTAACATGGTTATGCCCTGATATTTAGTAGGGCTACCAATGAATCGATGGCAATAGTCTGTCCCTACAAGGAGACCGAAGTCGGTGAGGTGATTAGACTTAATATTATCTGCCAATTTTATTCCTCTATTTCTCAGGAATTTGGCTGTTGCTCTCAGACCTTGAACTTGTAGGTCTACTGGTATTTTGTCCACCACAATGGCTTGTACTCGACAGACGTACCTGCCTAAACGTACTGATGGTTGTACCACCTGGTAGACTTGAGGTCCTGCATCTGTTACAAACCCTGAGATATTGAATGACATCTGGGCTACAGGCCTTAATTGTAGTTCATCTGCCAACCTTTTAGTGACATATGTTCTCTGGGACCCTTGGTCAAACAACCCACGGGTATGGACCTTGGCCTTCTTATTCAGGATGGTAATTTGGGCAGTAGGCAAAGTCGTATTACCTTTAGACTTTGCCGATTGAACACTCTTTGTTTGTTGCACCTTGCAGTACTGTACTGTGGTGGGAATGCTATCTTCCACCTTGGGGTTTGGAGACGTTGTTTTGGTATCTCAGCACAATGCTGCATGGTGCTGACCCTTGTTACACCTATTACAGGTGTGTAATTAGGTATCACAGTCGTTGATGTTATGTTTCCTGAGGCACCTCGTGCAATGTTGCAAATCTTTGAGTCGCTCAACACGGGCGTCACTATCAGGAAAATTAGGGCAGTGGTACATTGAATGTTTCTCATTGCAGAACAAACATGTTCCATAGCTTCCAGTACCCTTTGGTGTCACGTTCTTGGGTGACACAGTAACTATAGGCTTTGAGGGTCCCACTGCATATACGCCTACACTGCTACTGTTCCACTTTGGTGTTGAATTATATTGCCTAGATTGATTTGGAGTACCTTTGGTACTCTGTGGTTTACTATTATTGGTTTCTGAGGGTTTACTTGGTGGTTTTAATTTGTCATGTGTTCGTAATTGATGAACTACTGACTTTAAACCCTCAGATATTTCACTCATGGATAAGATACTTTTATTGTAATGAGCACTCATTTATTTGTCTCAATACGTCCCTAGGTATTTTCTCCTGGACAATTATTTTCATGACCTACTCAGCCCCGTTTGTATCTGCTGTCAGGCTGAAGGCATTGATCAATGATTCTACCTCCAGCGTGAAGACTTGGAGTGAATCAGCTGAAGCCTCCGGTGGGGGTAAATGCAACAGCTCATGAACGAAATGTGATGTTCTTACTTCTGGATCAGCATAATTATCCTTGAGGAGTTTTACCGCCAGATCATAGCCGTCATTAGTTAATCTCAGATGGGATACTACTGTTTTAGCCTCACCTGATAATTGGCCTTGCAAATAAGAGAATTTACTACTCTTTGGTAAAGATTGTTTTGAGTCCACAAGGTCAACGAATTTGTTCCAAAATTCATCCCAATCTTCCTCATCTTTTCCTGAGAAAGTGGGTAAATTAATTGGATGGAGTCGAGCTTCTGCTTGACTCGTATTAGATGCAACTGTTGTTGTTGTTGCTGTTGCCTTGTTCTGGGCAATTAATTTGACATAAGGCTGTAACGTGGCCTGAGTGTGATCTTCATAATTCGCAAGATCAACCATAATGTCGTCTATTTCTGTTTCTGATAAATTGGTGTTGGCAAGTTTAGCCACATATGTTGCTATTTGGCATTTGATTTGCTCAAATTTACCTGCAGCTGCTTGATAATAGCTTTCCTGGTCAGCATAATCAACTGGGGATTGTTGTGACAAATCTTCACATTTCTTGATCTGTCTTGTTAAGTGGCCTTTAAGACCAGCAAGGGTTCTTCTCATTCTCCCTGCATTATCCATACTGGCTAGTTGGTGAAGCCTTGTGGGGCTTGTACTTGGGTCGCTCATAATACTGAACAAGTACTGATGGTAGCCTTGGGTAAAATTTCTGCACTCGCTAGGCTGTAATCCTACCTCTACTAGAGGTTAGCACTTAAAATTAATACACATTATATATATACAATCATACACACTAATGATTTGAGTGATAAACCAGTGTCATGGAAGTACCTTTAGGCTAGCTCTTCTATATCACCCTAGGATGGTATAGACACTAATTAATCACTCAAAGGTGTAATGATCATAAGTAAATTATTATATATACACAACTCAACTCGAGTTGATAAAATTTACACCCAAAATAGGGTCTGCACCATTCATTAATGGTGCTAGGTTGTCCAATATAGTACAACTAGACTATGGTAATGGGACTAGGATGAACAATAAATAGTTCAACTACTCAATGGTAATATCCTACCCTGTTGTGGGTTGGCAGTTGGTAAATATTATATTGTGAACACTAGTGCAATATATATTAAATAATTCTCTATTTTGGAGAAATAATATACACAATTATTGATAATAGCCTCTATGAAACTTCTAATATTATCAAGAAGTATTAAATATTATTAGTGACCTCGCGAAATAAACTCCACAAAATTCGTGGATAATCTCTCCCGAAATTTAACACCACGAAATCCGTGAACAATCTCGCGAAGACACAGCCACTAATTTGGCTGGCTTCAATATTAGCGCTGTCATTTCACGAAATAACACGCCACCAAATATCTGTGGGTGTGCGTGAAACCGCTGATAAGGCTGTACTGAACTGAGGGGCTCCTGAGCTCGCACGAGGTAACGCCGCCGTCTTTGACTGCTGGCTTTGTATAAATCACACTGCACTAATATATATTTAATGAATCCACTGGTTAACTGGTTCATCCGGTACTAAGATGACCAAATAATCTGTCATCCGACTCGCAGACCAATGATGTGGGTTCATAGGACCAATAATCTGTCATCCGGTTCGAAGATGACCAAATAATGTGGGAACCGACCTGTGAGATTTATATTTATTTAATTTATATGAATTTATTTATACGTTAATTTATATACTTCGATAGCAATTTGTATGATGATAAGTGGACTGTATTTCTGCAATAATCTCACAAATCGATCCTCTACACATTAGGGGGGCTTATATTAAATTTATATATATGCAGCCAATCAAACTACAGTATTAACTACACATTGAAGAGGTTCCTTATCTTATTTGTACAGCAGGCCTTAGTCCACCATGTATAACCAGGATGTAGACACCAAATTATCCTTGTGTGAGGTCGCTTCCATCACCTTGGTAACTGATGCACATAGCATGCTTCCTCGTCTTGACCTGTCAAAAGGGCGTTAGCTATGAAGCCAGAATCCTAATATATGACAGCTATATCAGAGAAAACACTGTACATGGAACCTTAAAGACCTGGGCTTAATTACCTTGTTAGAGTCAATCATTCGTGTTCTAACCGGTACGCCCTATCTACTGACATTAATGGGCAAAAATGATAAGATAAACGGGTTTCGGAAAGACACTTCCCTTGAGATTGATAACAGGGTGTTGATGATGGCAGATCACTACTCTGATCTTCCATAACACTTCGTCCAAGAGAATTTATAGGAGCCGTAATTTGCTCCATGACTCTGTGGTCTTAAACAATAACAATGGCTGACCACTCCCTCCTCACTGACGCTACTGGCCTACATTGTCCAGATGACAGTAAGTGATAGAAGGGTCACATTTACTCTATTTTGATTCTGATAATTAAATTAATTTATATGAGATGTTTTTATGATGGTAAAGTCCAAAGACAATTGTATTTAAGAATAATTCCAACCATAATAGGTGGTGAATTTATAATAGTATGTGGTAATGATATCCCGTTTTCTATAGACGGAAATTCCACTACAAGTTATATTTTCTATGGGTTAACTTGTTTATACAACACAGCAATATTATCTGTCTGTACGATAATATTAAATGGTGTCGGATTTTCCGACACTTCACCTTAGGACTGGCGTCACACACTTCACCTCGATACTGGCGCCAAACTTCTCCTCAGTACTGGCGCCACACACTTCAAATCAGTACGGGCGCCACACATTTTACCTCAGTACTGGCACTACACACTTCACCTCAGTACTGGCGTCGAACCTCACACAACTACTGGCTCCACACTTCACCTCAGTACTGGAGCCACACGCTTCACCTCAATACTTTCGCCACACACTTCTCCACAGTACTGGCGCCACACATTTCACCCCAATTCTGGCACCACACACTTCTCCTCAGTACTGGCGTCACACACTTCAACTCAGTACTGGCGCAACACACTTCAACTCAGTACTGGCGCCACACACTTGACCTCAATACTGGCGCCACACACTTCTCCTCAGTACTGCGCAATACACTTCACCTCAATACTGGCACCACTCACTTCTCCTCAGTAATGGCGCCACACACTTCACCTCAATACTGGCGCCACACACTTCTCAGTACTGGTGCCACACACTTCTCCTCGGTACTGGCGCAACACACTTCACCTGAGTACAGGCGCCACACATCACTTCAGTAATGGTGCGACACTTCACCTCAGTACTGGCGTCACACACTTCTCCTCAGTACTGGCGCAACACACTTCTGCTCAGTACTGGCGCCACACACTTCTCCTCAGTACTAGCGCCTTACTTCACCTCAGTACAGGCGCCACACATCACTTCAGTAATGGTGCGACACTTCACCTCAGTACTGGCGTCACAATTCACTCAGTACTGGCGCCACACTTCACCTCAGTACTGGTGCCACACTTCACTCAGTACTGGCGCCACACTTCACCTCAGTACTGGAGCCTCACACTATCGCCTCACTTCACCTCAGTACTGGCGCAATACTTCTGAGTACTGGCGCCACACCTTACACTAATACTGGCTCCACAATTCACTTCAGTACTTGCGCTACACTTCACCTCAGTACTGTCGCCACACTTCACCTCAGTACAGGCACTCACACTTCACCTCAGGATTTGCGCAAAACTTTACCTCAGAACTGGCGTCATACTTCAATTCAGTACTGGTGCCAAACTTCACCTCAGTACTGGCACTACACACTTCACCTAAGTACTGCCACTACACTTCACCATATTACTGGAGCCACACAATTTACCTCAGTACTTGAGCCACACACTTCACCTCAGTACTGGCACCACACACTTGACTTTAGTACTGGCGCCACACTTCACCTCAGTACTGTCGCCACACTTCACGGCAGTACTAGCGCCAAACTTCACCTCAGTAATGACGCCACACTTCACCTCATTACTGGCACCACGCATTTCACCTCAGTTCTGGGGTCACACACTTCACTTATGTACTGGCGCCACACTTCACCTAAGTACTAGCCCAACACTTCACCTCAGTATTGTCGCCACACTTCACCTCATTACTGTAGTAACACACTTAACCTTTTCCTGGCACCACACTTCATCTCAGTACTAGCGCCACACTTCACCTCAGTACTGGCGCCACACTTCACCTCATATCTGGCGACACACATCCTCTCAGGACTGGCGCCACAATACACCTCAATACAGGCGTCACACTTTACATCAGTGATGGCGCCCCCCTTCACCTCAGTACTGGTGCTTCACTTCACCTCAGTACTGGGGCCACACATCAGTTTAGTAATGGTGCGACACTTCATCTCAGTTCTAGCGAAACGTACTTTACCTTAGAACTGGCGCCACACACTTCACCTCAATACTGGCGCCACACACTTAACCTCAGTACTGGCATTACACACTTCACCTCAGTACTGGCGCCGAACCTCACAAAACTACTGGCTCCACACTTCACCTCAGTACTGGCGCCACACTTCACCTCAGTACTAGCACCACACTTCAATTCAGTACTGGCGCCACACTTCACTTCAGTACTGGCACAACACTTCACCTCACTATTGGCGCCACACTTCACCTCAGTACTGTTGCCACACTTTATCTCAGTACTGGTGAAACACACATCACCTTAGTAATGGCGCCACACACTTCACCTTAGTATTGGCGCCACACTTCACCACAGTACTGGCGCCACACACTTCAACTCAGTACTGGCACTAAAAACTTCACATCGGATCCGGCGCCGCACCTCACACTAAGACTGGCTCCGCACTTTACCTCAGTATTGGCGCTACACATGACCTCAGTTCTGGTACCACACTTCACCTCAGTACTGACGCCACAGTTCACCTCAGTACTAACGCCACAACTTACACTAGTACTTGCTACGCACTTTACCTCAGTACTGGCGACACACCTCTACTCAGTACTGGCACCACACTTCACCTGAGTACTGACGCCACAGTTCACCTCAGTACTAGCGCCACACCTCACACTAGTACTAGCGCTACACTTCACCTTAGTCCTGGTGTAACACTTCACCTCAGTACTGGCGCCACAACTTACACTAGTACTGGCTCCGCACTTTACCTCAGTACTGGCGACACACCTCTACTCAGTACTGGCACCACACTTCTCCTCAGTACTGCGCAAGACACTTCACCTCAATACTGGCGCCCCTCACTTCTCCTCAGTACTGGCGCCACACACTTAACCTAAATACAGGCGCCACACACTTAACCTAAATACTGGCGCCACACACTTCTGCTCAGTACTGGCGCCACACACTTCACCTCAGAACTGGCGCCACACACTTCTCCTCAGTACTGGCGCCACACACTTCTCCTCAGTACTGGCGCAACACACTACTCCTCAATACTGGCGCCACACTACTCCTCAGTACAGGCGCCACACATCACTTCAGTAATGGTGCCACACTTCATCTCAGTACTGGCGAAACACACTTCACATTAGTACTGGAGCCACACACTTCACCTCAATACTGGAGCCAAACTTCACCTCAGTGCAGGCGCCACACACTTAACCTCAGTACTGGCATTACACACTTTACCTCAGTACTGGCGCCACACACTTCAAATCAGTACTGGCACCACACTTCACCTCAGTACTGGCACCACACTTCACCTCAGTACTGGCGCCACACGTCACCTCAGTACAGGCGCCACACATCACTTTAGTAATGGTGCCACACTTCATCTCAGTACTGGCGAAACACACTTCACCTCAGTACTGGCGCCACACACTTCTATTCAGTACTAGCGCCACACACTTCTCCTCAGTACTGGCGCCACACGCTTCTCCTCAGTACTGGCGCTACACACTTCTTTGTACTGGCGCCACACCTTCACCTCAATACTGGCGCCTTACTTCACCTCAGTACAGGCGCAACATATCAGTTCAGTAATGGTGCGACACTTCATCTCAGTTCTGGCGAAACGTAGTTTACCTTAGTACTGGAGCCACACACTTCACCTCAATACTGGTGCCACTCTTCACCTCAGGGCTGGATTAACATTTTACTTCAGTTCTGGTGCCACACTTTACCTCAGTACTGGCGCCACAAACTTCACCTCTGTCCTGGCGCCTCACTTCACCTCAGTACTGACGCCACACACTTCACCACAGTACTAACGTCACACTTCACCTCAGTACTGGCACCACACTTCACCTCAGTACTGGCGCCACACTTCACCTCACTGCTGGCGCCACACTTCTCATCAGTAATTACGCCACACTTCATCCCAGTACTGGAGCCACACACTTCTTCTAAGTACTAGCGCTACTCACTTCACCTCAATACTGGCACCACAGTTCACCTCAGCACTGGCGCCACACTTCACCTCAGTACTGGCGTCACACTTCACCTCAGTACTGACGCCACACACTTCAAATCAGTACTGGCGCCAAACACTTAACCTCAGTACTGGCGCCGAACCTCACACAACTACTGGCTCCACACTTCACCTCAGTACTGGCAGCCACACTTCACCACAGTACTAGCACCACACTTCAATTCAGTACTGGCGCCACACTTCACTTCAGTATTGGCGCCACACTTCTCATCAGTACTGGCACAACACTTCACCTCACTATTGGCGCCACACTTCACCTCAGTACTGTTGCCACACTTTATCTCAGTACTGGTGAAACACACATCACCTTAGTAATGGCGCCACACACTTCACCTTAGTATTGGCGCCACACTTCACCTCAGTAGTGGCTCCACACTTCACCACAGTACTGGCGGCATACACTTCACCTCAGTACTAGCGCCACACACTTCAACTCAGTACTGGCGCCACACACTTCAACTCAGTACTTGCGCCACACACTTAATCTCAGTACTGGCACTAAAAACTTCACATCGTATCCGGCGCCGCACCTCACACTAAGACTGGCTCCGCACTTTACCTCAGTACTGACGCCACAGTTCACCTCAGTACTAGCGCCACAACTTACAATAGTACTGGCTCCGCACTTTACCTCAGTACTGGCGACACACCTCTACTCAGTACTGGCACCACACTTCACCTGAGTACTGACGCCACAGTTCACCTCAGTACTAGCGCCACACCTCACACTAGTACTAGCGCTACACTTCACCTTAGTCCTGGTGTAACACTTCACCTCAGTACTGGCGCCACACTTCAGCTAAGTACTGGAGCCACACACTTCACCTCCGTACTAGCGCAACACATTTCACCTTATTACTGTCACAACACACTTCACCTCAGTACTGGAGCCACACACTTCTCCTCAGTACTGCGCAATACACTTCACCTCAATACTGGCGCCCCTCACTTCTCCTCAGTACTGGCGCCACACACTTAACCTAAATACTGGCGCCACACACTTAACCTAAATACTGGCGCCACACACTTAACCTAAATACTGGCGCCACACACTTCTGCTCTGTACTGGCGCCACACACTTCACCTCAGGACTGGCGCCACACACTTCTCCTCAGTACTGGCGCCACACACTTCTCCTCAGTACTGGCGCAACACACTACTCCTCAATACTGGCGCCACACTTCACCTCAGTACAGGCGCCACACTTCACCTCAGTACTGGCGCAAACCTTCACCTCAGTACAGGTGCCACACATCACTTCAGTACAGGTGCCACACATCACTTCAGTACTGGTGCCACACTTCACCTCAGTACTGGCGCCACACTTCACCTCAGCACTGGCGCCACACTTCACCTCAGTACTGGCGCCACACTTCACCTCAGTACTGGCGCCACACTTCACCTCAGTACTGGCGGCACACACTTCACCTCAGTACTAGCGCCTCACACTTCAACTCAGTACTGGCACTACACACTTCACCTCGGTTCAGTCGCCGCTCCTCACACTAGTACTGGCTCCGAACTTTACCTCAGGACTGGAACCGCACTTCACCTCAGTACTGGAACCACACCTCACAATAGTACTAGCGCCTCACTTCACCTTAGTACTGGCGCCACACACTTCACCTCAGTACTAGCTCTATACATTTCAACTTAGTACTAGCACAACACACTTCACCTCAGTCGTCGCGCAACAGTTCACCTCAGTACTGGCGCCAAACATCACTTCAGTATCGGTGCCACACTTCACCTCAAAACTGGCGCCACACTTCACCTCAGTACTGGATTAACATTTTACTTCAGTTCTGGTGCCACACTTTACCTCAGTTCTGGCGCCACAAACTTCACCTCTGTCTTGTCGAATCACTTCACATCAGTACTGGCGCCACACACTTCACCTCAGTACTAACGGTACACTTCACCTCAGTACTGGCGCCACACACTTCACCTGAGTACTGCCGCCACATTCTACAACTCGGTACTAACGCCACACTTCACCTCAGTACTGACGCCACACACTTCACCTGAGTACTGCCGCCACATTCTACAACTCAGTACTGGCGCCACACTTCACCTCAGTACTGGCGCCAAACATCACCTCAATACTGGAACCACACTTCACCTCAGTACTGGCGCCACACTTCACCTCAGTATTGGCGCCACACTTCACCTCAGTAAAGGTGCCACACATCACTTCAGCACTGGTGCCACACTTCACCTCAGTACTGGCGCAACAAACTTCACCTCTGTCCTGGTCCCTCTCTTCACCTCAGTACTGGCGCCACACTTCGCCTCAGTACTGGCGCTACATTTCATCTAAGTACTGGCGCCATGCTTCACCTCAGCACTGGCGCCACATTTCACCTCAGTACTGGCGGCACACACTTCACCTCAGTACTAGCGCCACACACTTCAACTCAGTACTGGCGCCACACACTTCAACTCAGTACTGACGTCACACACTTAATCTCAGTACTGGCACTACACACTTCACCTCAGTACTGGCGCCACACTTCTCCTCAGTACTGGTGCCACACATGACCTCAGTAGTGGCCCTACACTTCACCACAGTACTGGCGCCACACACTTAACCTCAGTTCTGGTGCCACACACTTCACCTCAGTACTGGAGCCACACACTTCTCCTCAGTACTGCGCAAGGCACTTCACCTTAATACTGGCGCCCCACACTTCTCCTCAATACTGGCGCCACACACTACTCCTCAATACTGGCGCCACCCATCACCTCAGTAAAGGCGCCACACATCACTTCAATGAAGGTGCCAGACTTCATCTCAATACTGGCGAAACACACTTCACCTTAGGACTGGCGCCACACACTTCACCTCAATACTGGGGCCAAACCTCACCTCAGTACAGGCGCCACACATCACTTCAGTACTGGTGCCACACTTCACCTCAATGCTGGCGCCAAACTTCACCTCAGTACAGGCGCCACACATTACTTCAGTACTGGTGCCACACTTCACCTCAATGCTGGCGCCAAACACTTCCCCTCAGAACTGGCGCCACTCTTCACCTCAGTATTGGCGCCACACTACACCTTAGCACTGACGCCACACTTCTTCTCAATACTGGCGCCCCACACTTCTTCTCAATACTGGCGCCCCACACTTCTTCTCAATACTGGCGCCCCACACTTCTTCTCAATACTGGTGCCCCACACTTCTTCTCAATTCTGGCGCCCCACACTTCTTCTCAATACTGGCGCCCCACACTTCTTCTCAATACTGGCGCCCCACACTTCTTCTCAATACTGGTGCCCCACACTTCTTCTTAATACTGGCGCCCCACACTTCTTCTCAATACTGGCGCCCCACACTTCTTCTCAATACTGGCGCCCCACACTTCTTCTCAATACTGGCGCCCCACACTTCTTCTCAATACTGGCGCCCCACACTTCTTCTCAATACTGGTGCCCCTCACTTCTCCTCAATACTGGCGCCCCACACTTCTTCTCAATACTGGCGCCCCACACTTCTTCTCAATACTGGTGCCCCTCACTTCCCCTCAATACTGGCGCCCCACACTTCTTCTCAATACTGGCGCCCCACACTTCTTCTCAATACTGGCGCCCCACACTTCTTCTCAATACTGGCGCCCCACACTTCTTCTCAATACTGGCGCCCCACACTTCTTCTCAATACTGGTGCCCCACACTTCTTCTCAATACTGGCGCCCCACACTTCTTCTCAATACTGGTGCCCCTAACTTCTCCTCAATACTGGCGCCCCACACTTCTTCTCAATACTGGCGCCCCACACTTCTTCTCAATACTGGTGCCCCACACTTCTTCTCAATACTGGTGCCCCTCACTTCTCCTCAATACTGGCGCCCCACACTACTCCTCAATACTGGCGCCACACACTTCTTCTCAATACTGGCGCCCCTCACTTCTCCTCAATACTGGCGCCACACACTACTCCTCAATACTGGCGCCACACACTTCTCCTCAATACTGGCGCCCCTCACTTCTCCTCAATACTGGCGCCCCACACTTCTTCTCAATACTGGCGCCACACACTTCTTCTCAATACTGGCGCCCCACACTTCTTCTCAATACTGGCGCCCCACACTTCTCCTCAATACTGGTGCCCCACACTTCTCCTCAATACTGGCGCCCCTCACTTCTCCTCAATACTGGCGCCCCACACTACTCCTCAATACTGGCGCCACACACTTCTCCTCAATACTGGCGCCCCTCACTTCTCCTCAATACTGGCGCCCCACACTACTCTTCAATACTGGCGCCCCACACTTCTCCTCAATACTGGCGCCCCTCACTACTCCTCAGTACTGGCGCCCCACACTACTCCTCAATACTGGCGCCACACACTTCTCCTCAATACTGGCGCCACACACTTCTCCTCAATACTGGCGCCACACACTACTCCTCAGTACTGGCGCCCCTCACTACTCCTCAATACTGGCGCCACACACTACTCCTCAATACTGGCGCCCCACACTACTCCTCAATACTGGCGCCCCAAACTACTCCTCAATACTGGCGCCCCAAACTACTCCTCAATACTGGCGCCACCCATCATCTCAGTACAGGCGCCACACATCATTTCAATGAAGGTGCCACACTTCATCTCAATACTGGCGAAACACACTTCACCTTAGGACTGGCGCCACATACTTCACCTCAATACTGGCGCCAAACTTCACCTCAGTACAGGCGCCACACATCACTTCAGTACTGGTGCCACACTTCACCTCAATGCTAGCGCCAAACACTTCCCCTCAGAACTAGCGCCACACTTTTCCTCATTACTGGATTAACATTTTACTTCAGTTCTGGTGCTACACTTTACCTCAGTACTGGCGCCACACACTTCACCTCAGTACTGGCGCCACATACTTCAACTTGGTACTGGCGCCACTCGTCACCTCAGTACTGGCGAAACACACTTAACCTTAGGACTGGCGCCACACACTTCACCTCAATACTGGCACCACACTTCACCTCAGTACAGGTGCCACACATCACTTCAGTACTGGTGCCACTTTTCACCTCAATACTGGCGCCACACATCCTCTCAGCATTGGCGCAACAAACTTCACCTCTGTCCTAGCGTCTCTCTTCACCTAAGTACTGGCGCCACACACTTTATCTCAGTACTGGCGCCACACTTCACCTCAGCACTGGCGCCACCCTTCACCACTGGCGGCACACTTCACCTCAGTTCTGGCGCCACACTTCACCTCAGTACTGACGCCACACTTCACCTCATTAGTTTCCCCACTCTTCACCTCAGTACTGACGGCACACTTCATCTCAGTACTGGGGCCACACACTTCACCTCAGTACTAGCGCCACACACTTCACGTCAGTCCTCGCGCAACAGTTCACCTCAGTACTGGCGCCACACTTCACCTCAGTACTGGCGCCACACTTCACCTCAGTACTGGCGGCATAAACTTTACCTCAATACTAGCGCCACACTTCAACTCAGTACTGGCGCCAAATATCACTTCAGTATCGGTGCCACACTTCACCTCAATACTGGCGCCACACACTGCCCCTCAAAACTGGCGCCACACTTCGCCTCAGTACTGGATTAACGTTTTACTTCAGTTCTGGTGCCACACTTTACCTCAGTTCTGGCGCCACAAACTTCACCTCTGTCTTGTCGCCTCACTTCACCTCAGTACTAGCGCCACACACTTCACCTCAGTACTAACGCCACACTTCACCTCAGTACTGGCAACACACACTTCACCTGAGTACTGCCGCCACATTCTTCAACTCAGTACTGGCGCCAAACTTCACCTCAGTACTGGCACCACACTTCACCTCAGTACTGGCGCCACACTTCACCTCAGTATTGGCGCCACACTTCACCTCAGTAAAGGTGTCACACTTCACTTCAGCACTGGTGCCACACTTCACCTCAATACTGGCGCCACACACTTCACCTCAGTACTGGCGCCACGCACTTCACCTCAGTACTGCCGCCACATTCTTCAACTCAGTACTGGCGCCACACCTCACCTCACCTCAGTTCTAGCACCACACTTCACCTCAGTACTGACGCCACATTTCCTCTCAGTACAGGCGCCACACTTCCCCTCAGTACTGGCGTCACACATCACCTCAGTACTGGCGTCACACTTCTCAGTACTGGCGCGTTTTTCTTCTCCTCAGTACTGGCGCATCACTTGTCAGTACTGTCGCCACACCTTACCCTAATACTGGCTCCAAAATTCACCTCAGTACTTGCGCTACACTTCACCTCAAAACTGGCGCCACACTTCACCTCAGTACTGGATTAACATTTTACTTCAGTTCTGGTGCCACACTTTACCTCAGTTCTGGCGCCACAAACTTCACCTCTGTCTTGTCGAATCACTTCACATCAGTACTGGCGCCACACACTTCACCTCAGTACTAACGCCACACTTCACCTCAGTACTGGCGCCACACACTTCACCTGAGTACTGCCGCCACATTCTACAACTCAGTACTAACGCCACACTTCACCTCAGTACTGACGCCACACACTTCACCTGAGTACTGCCGCCACATTCTACAACTCAGTACTGGCGCCACACTTCACCTCGGTACTGGCGCCAAACTTCACCTCAATACTGGCACCACACTTCACCTCAGTACTGGCGCCACACTTCACCTCAGTATTGGCGCCACACTTCACCTCAGTAAAGGTGCCACACATCACTTCAGCACTGGTGCCACACTTCACCTCAGTACTGGCGCAACAAACTTCACCTCTGTCCTGGTCCCTCTCTTCACCTCAGTACTGGCGCCACACTTCGCCTCAGTACTGGCGCTACATTTCATCTAAGTACTGGCGCCATGCTTCACCTTAGCACTGGCGCCACATTTCACCTCAGTACTGGCGGCACACACTTCACCTCAGTACTAGCGCCACACACTTCAACTCAGTACTGGCGCCACACACTTCAACTCAGTACTGACGTCACACACTTAATCTCAGTACTGGCACTACACACTTCACCTCAGTACTGGCGCCACACTTCTCCTCAGTACTGGTGCCACACATGACCTCAGTAGTGGCCCTACACTTCACCACAGTACTGGCGCCACACACTTAACCTCAGTTCTGGCGCCACACACTTCACCTCAGTACTGGAGCCACGCACTTCTCCTCAGTACTGCGCAAGGCACTTCACCTTAATACTGGCGCCCCACACTTCTCCTCAATACTGGCGCCACACACTACTCCTCAATACTGGCGCCACCCATCACCTCAGTAAAGGCGCCACACATCACTTCAATGAAGGTGCCACACTTCATCTCAATACTGGCGAAACACACTTCACCTTAGGACTGGCGCCACACACTTCACCTCAATACTGGGGCCAAACCTCACCTCAGTACAGGCGCCACACATCACTTCAGTACTGGTGCCACACTTCACCTCAATGCTGGCGCCAAACTTCACCTCAGTACAGGCGCCACACATTACTTCAGTACTGGTGCCACACTTCACCTCAATGCTGGCGTCAAACTTCACCTCAGTACAGGCGCCACACATTACTTCAGTACTGGTGCCACACTTCACCTCAATGCTGGCGCCAAACTCTTCCCCTCAGAACTGGCGCCACTCTTCACCTCAGTATTGGCGCCACACTACACCTTAGCACTGACGCCACACTTCTTCTCAATACTGGCGCCCCACACTACTCCTCAATACTGGCGCCCCACACTTCTTCTCAATACTGGCGCCCCACACTTCTTCTCAATACTGGCGCCCCACACTTCTTCTCAATACTGGCGCCCCACACTTCTTCTCAATACTGGCGCCCCACACTACTCCTCAATACTGGCGCCCCACACTTCTTCTCAATACTGGCGCCCCACACTTCTTCTCAATACTGGCGCCCCACACTTCTTCTCAATACTGGCGCCCCACACTTCTTCTCAATACTGGCGCCCCACACTTCTTCTCAATACTGGCGCCCCACACTTCTTCTCAATACTGGCGCCCCACACTTCTTCTCAATACTGGCGCCCCACACTTCTTCTCAACACTGGCGCCCCACACTACTCCTCAATACTGGCGCCCCACACTTCTTCTCAATACTGGCGCCCCACACTTCTTCTCAATACTGGCGCCCCACACTTCTTCTCAATACTGACGCCACACTTCTTCTCAATACTGGCGCCCCACACTACTCCTCAATACTGGCGCCCCACACTTCTTCTCAATACTGGCGCCCCACACTTCTTCTCAATACTGGCGCCCCACACTTCTTCTCAATACTGGCGCCCCACACTTCTTCTCAATACTGGCGCCCCTCACTTCTCCTCAATACTGGCGCCCCTCACATCTCCTCAATACTGGCGCCCCACACTACTCCTCAATACTGGCGCCACACACTTCTCCTCAATACTGGCGCCCCTCACTTCTCCTCAATACTGGCGCCCCACACTACTCCTCAATACTGGCGCCCCACACTTCTCCTCAATACTGGCGCCCCTCACTACTCCTCAGTACTGACGCCCCACACTACTCCTCAATACTGGCGCCACACACTTCTCCTCAATACTGGCGCCACACACTTCTCCTCAATACTGGCGCCACACACTACTCCTCAGTACTGGCGCCCCTCACTACTCCTCAATACTGGGGCCACACACTACTCCTCAATACTGGCGCCCCACACTACTCCTCAATACTGGCGCCCCAAACTACTCCTCAATACTGGCGCCACCCATCATCTCAATACAGGCGCCACACATCATTTCAATGAAGGTGCCACACTTCATCTCAATACTGGCGAAACACACTTCACCTTAGGACTGGCGCCACATACTTCACCTCAATACTGGCGCCAAACTTCACCTCAGTACATGCGCCACACATCACTTCAGTACTGGTGCCACACTTCACCTCAATGCTGGCGCCAAACACTTCCCCTCAGAACTAGCGCCACACTTTTCCTCATTACTGGATTAACATTTTACTTCAGTTCTGGTGCTACACTTTACCTCAGTACTGGCGCCACACACTTCACCTCAGTACTGGCGCCACATACTTCAACTTGGTACTGGCGCCACTCGTCACCTCAGTACTGGCGAAACACACTTAACCTTAGGACTGGCGCCACACACTTCACCTCAATACTGGCACCACACTTCACCTCAGTACAGGTGCCACACATCACTTCAGTACTGGTGCCACTTTTCACCTCAATACTGGAGCCACACATCCTCTCAGCATTGGCGCAACAAACTTCACCTCTGTCCTAGCGTCTCTCTTCACCTAAGTACTGGCGCCACACACTTTATCTCAGTACTGGCGCCACACTTCACCTCAGCACTGGCGCCACCCTTCACCACTGGCGGCACACTTCACCTCAGTTCTGGCGCCACACTTCACCTCAGTACTGACGCCACACTTCACCTCATTAGTTTCCCCACTCTTCACCTCAGTACTGACGGCACACTTCATCTCAGTACTGGGGCCACACACTTCACCTCAGTACTAGCGCCACACACTTCACGTCAGTCCTCGCGCAACAGTTCACCTCAGTACTGGCGCCACACTTCACCTCAGTACTGGCGCCACACTTCACCTCAGTACTGGCGGCATAAACTTTACCTCAATACTAGCGCCACACTTCAACTCAGTACTGGCGCCAAATATCACTTCAGTATCGGTGCCACACTTCACCTCAATACTGGCGCCACACACTGCCCCTCAAAACTGGCGCCACACTTCGCCTCAGTACTGGATTAACGTTTTACTTCAGTTCTGGTGCCACACTTTACCTCAGTTCTGGCGCCACAAACTTCACCTCTGTCTTGTCGCCTCACTTCACCTCAGTACTAGCGCCACACACTTCACCTCAGTACTAACGCCACACTTCACCTCAGTACTGGCAACACACACTTCACCTGAGTACTGCCGCCACATTCTTCAACTCAGTACTGGCGCCAAACTTCACCTCAGTACTGGCACCACACTTCACTTCAGTACTGGCGCCACACTTCACCTCAGTATTGGCGCCACACTTCACCTCAGTAAAGGTGCCACACTTCACTTCAGCACTGGTGCCACACTTCACCTCAATACTGGCGCCACACACTTCACCTCAGTACTGGCGCCACACACTTCACCTGAGTACTGCCGCCACATTCTTCAACTCAGTACTGGCGCCACACCTCACCTCACCTCAGTTCTAGCACCACACTTCACCTCAGTACTGACGCCACATTTCCTCTCAGTACAGGCGCCACACTTCCCCTCAGTACTGGCGTCACACATCACCTCAGTACTGGCGTCACACTTCTCAGTACTGGCGCGTTTTTCTTCTCCTCAGTACTGGCGCATCACTTGTCAGTACTGTCGCCACACCTTACCCTAATACTGGCTCCAAAATTCACCTCAGTACTTGCGCTACACTTCACCTCAGTACTGTCGCCACACTTCACCTCAGTACAGGCACTCACACTTCACCTCAGGATTTGCGCAAAACTTTACCTCAGAACTTGCGTCATACTTCAATTCATTACTGGTGCCAAACTTCACCTCTGTACTGGCACCACACTTCACCTCAGTACTGGCACCACACTTCACCTCAGTACTGGCACCACACACTTCACCTTAGTACTGCTACTACACTTCGCCTTATTACTGGCGCCACACAATTTACCTCAGTACTTGAGCCACACACTTCACCACAGTACTGGCACCACACACTTGACTTTAGTACTGGCGCCACACGTCACCTCAGTACTGTCGCCACACTTCACCGCAGTACTAGCGCCACACTTCACCTCAGTAATGACGACACACTTCACCTCATTACTGGCGCCACGCATTTCATCTCACTTCTGGAGTCACACACTTCACTTATGTACTGGCGCCACACTTCACCTAAGTACTAGCCCAACACTTCACATCAATTCTGGCGCCACACTTCACCTTATTACTGTAGTAACACACTTCACCATTTCCTGGCACCACACTTCATCTCAGTACTAGCGCCACACTTCACCTCAGTTCTGGCGCCACACTTCACCTCATATCTGGCGACGCACATCCTCTCAGGACTGGCGCCACAATACACCTCATTACAGGCGCAACACTTCACCTCAGTGATGGCGCCACCCTTCACCTCAGTACTGGTGCCTCACTTCACCTCAGTACTGGGGCCACACATCAGTTCAGTACTGGTGCCACACTTCATCTCATTACTGGTTAAACACACATCACCTTAGTACTGGCGCCACACACTTCACCTCAGTACTGGCGCCGAACCTCACACAACTACTGGCTCCACACTTCACCTCAGTACTGGCGCCACACTTCACCTCAGTACTAGCGCCACACTTCAATTCAGTACTGGCGCCACACTTCACTTCAGTATTGGCGCCACACTTCTCATCAGTACTGGCACAACACTTCACCTCAGTATTGGCGCCACACTTCACCTCAGTACTGGTGCCACACTTCATCTCAGTTCTGGTGAAACACATATCACCTTAGTAATGGCGCCACACACTTCACCTTAGTATTGTCGCCACATTTCACCTCAGTAGTGGCTCCACACTTCACCACAGTACTGGCGGCACACACTTCACCTTAGTACTAGCGCCACACACTTTAAGTCAGGACTGGCACCACACACTTCAATTCAGTACTTGCGCTACAGTTCTGGTGAAACACATATCACCTTAGTAATGGCGCCACACACATCACCTTAGTCCTGGTGTAACACTTCACCTCAGTACTGACGCCACACTCCACCTAAGTACTGGAGCCATACACTTCACCTCCGTACTAGCGCAACACATTTCATCTTAGTACTGGCGCCACACACTTCACCTCAGTACTGGAGCCACACACTTCTCCTCAGTACTGGAGCCACACACTTCTCCTCAGTACTGCGCAAGACACTTCACCTCAATACTGGCGCCCCTCACTTCTCCTCATTACTGGCGCCACACACTGAAACCTAAATACTGGCACCCCTCACTTCTCCTCATTACTGGCGCCACACACTGTAACCTAAATACTGGCGCCACACACTTCTGCTCAGTACTGGCGCCACACTCTTCACCTCAGAACTGGCGCCACACACTTCTCCTCAGTACTGGCGCCACACACTTCTCCTCAGTACTGGCGCCACACACTTCTTCTCAGTACTGGCGCCACACACTACTCCTCGGTACAGGCACCACACATCACTTCAGTGATGGTGCCACACTTCATCTCAGTACTGGCGAAACACACTTCACATTAGTACTGGAGCCACACACTTCACCTCAATACTGGCGCCAAACTTCACCTCAGTGCAGGCGCCATGTTACGTACTCCTAGCAGAATACGTATATAAATTTAAAATAACTTGTTTTGTTCCATTATATCATTGCCTGTATATGTACACACATTGTGTTTTTGTAAATTATCGTGTGGTGTGGCAGCGTCAGTGGAGACAGGAGCGCGGTTGCTTTGCACACGTCTAATACCTGTTAAATTCGGGAAGATTGGACCTGTTCAGTTGGGAGTTCCAGATGTCACTTTTATTTAGTTTAGGTAATTGTTTATTTTCTACAATTAAACAGGTGTCATTGTACTTATATATTTTGTAAGTAACTATTATATGTAATTTGCATTCTTATGTGTTTTGAGAACAAGTGGTTGTTCAATTAGTTTTAAATATTAAAAAGTCCTTAGTTTCCATCCCTCATCCTGGGATGAAGCAGACGGGAGAGAATTAGGGGTAAGCGACAGAGCGAGAGTCAGTAGCTGAACGGGACTCAAAGGAATAACATGTGGGAGATAAGTCTGTTACTTCTTGTTGTGCCATATTTTATTATGTTATATTAAGTGAGATGACAATACTTTTGGTTTGTTGTATAAGTTAACTTTACCATCTGTGTTTTTATATTATACTGTTTGAATATATATATTATAAGTTATATGTATAATTTTTCAGTCCTAAGGGAGAAATACCTTTAAGTCTTAGCCTGTTATCATTCACGGGGTTATACTGGTGACCCGCTTTAGAGAGCAGCAGTGGTATCCCTAGACGTAATTAAAGCTTGGCTGCTGTAGGGTCACGAGCCGTAACGAACGATAGGTAACAAGAGTTATGGGGGCCTGTGCCGGGAAATATTGTTCCCACTTAACCTTAACTGTGCTAATCTAACCTTGCCTTCCTAGGTAACATTGTGTCAAGTGTCTGTGTGTTTCTTAAGAACTATTCCATGTGCCAAGCAAGCTTTCCTGTGTGTCAAGTAACAACGTTTCACGATTTTGAGGTAAGTCATCCTATATATTTTGTTTGTGCAGTGAGGCCAAGCGAATTTTCAGTGTGGTGACAATTTTACAGTGAAGTGTAGTGCAGTGCCATTGTTTTTAATTATTGTTGTGAATCAAGTGCCAAGTGTTAGTAACGATGGAGGAGAAAGTTGCAGCGTTGGTGGCTCACCCAGACTTTGAAGGGATTAAGAGCCTTAAAAAGACTGAGTTAATACAAATGGCAAATCATTTGGATTTGACCGCCAACAATAGAATGGTTAAAGCCCAAATATTGAAAGTCATTGTGACACATTTTGTTGAGAATGGAGAGTTAGATGAAGAAATTCTAGAAAAGTTAAGAGAGGAGTCGAGTGATCAGATGACGTTAAAGCGTCTTGAGTTAGAAGCGCAAATAGCCAATGCTAAGCTTGAAGCTCAAAAAGAACAGAGAATATTAGAGGCTGAAGCTCGTCAAAGAGAGATGGAAGCTCAACAGCAACAGCAAATATTAGAGGCTGAAGCTCGTCAAAGAGAGATGGAAGCTCAACAGCAACAGCAAATATTAGAGGCTGAAGCTCAGCAAAGGGAGCTTGAGACTAGATGTTTAGAAATTGAGGCACAGTTGCAAATAGAAGCCACAAAAAAGCAACAATTAGAGATTCAACAACAAATGGCTGACATTAACTTCAGGCTTGAATCACAGCGTATGGCAGCTGGGCATGGAAATACTAGTAATGTTTCAATAAATAGTGATAATAATCCCATAAGGATGAATAAGTATATAGAGTTACCCAAGTTCAATGAGGAGGATCCTGAGGTTTTCTTTGCACATTTTAATAAAATTGCCATCAGTATGAACTGGCCAAGGGATCAGTGGGTAGCCATTATGCAGTCTCAATTTAAGGGGCGTAGTCAGGAGGTTTTTACATCCCTACCTGACGCTCATAGTTTTGATTACGAATTTGTAAAGAAAAGCATCTTAAATGCATTCCAAATAAATCCAGAGGCACACAGGCAAAAGTTTAGGAACCTAAGGAGGATAAGTGATCAGACAATAGCAGATTTTACTCGTCAGAAGACGAATTTTTGCAACAGATGGTTAAAGTCACTTTCAGTCACTGACTTTGATGCTCTAAAGAATCTTCTTATAATGGAAGAAGTATTGTCATGTCTCCCAGACCAGTTGTCTACTTTTATGGCAGAACAAAAGAATGTAACAGACATTTATGAGCTGTCAAAGCTCGCGGATGAGCATGAGTTGTTGACTAAGGCCCAGTTTACGGCCACTTCACCTAAGTCTAGTCGTAGAGTAAATTATAATGCTCACCGAACTCCTTATCAGAATCCATCCAGTCCTAGAGCTCCAGTTACTCCCATGAGCTCTTCTCTTACAAAACCTAATCCTGCTACTTCCTTGTCAGGAATGTCAAATAATAATAAGGTTATGTCTAAACCTACAGTTGGTTCTACCAGTGTGTCCACTGTAAGGTCCTGTTCCCATTGTAAGAGAAAAGTCCATGGAATTAATTCATGTTTTATATTGCACCCTGAGTTACGACCAACTGGTCGCATTTATTGCAGAGGTGTGCAAAATAAACTTACTAATAAACATGTAACTGTAAACCCCAATTGGGTGAAACAGTATTCACCATATATGTCTTCAGGTGAAGTTTTGTGTATTAATGGGAAGTGGAAGCCAGTGGTTATTCTTCGTGATACAGGTGCTTCCCAAACCATAATTTCATCCAGTATTCTTTCTGATGTTGAACAGAGAGAGACTGGAAAGTTTGTTGTTCTTCAGAGTGTTGCAGGATGTAAAACTGTACCTCTAATAGACATTAATTTCAGATCCACCATTACACCAAGTTTATGCACTGTGGGTGTTAGTACACAGTTGACCATCCCAGGTGTGGATGTTATATTGGGTAATGATGTGGCCATAAATCATGTTGTGGGTGAGATTGATCCCCGTTTGTGTAAACAGCCAGTTGCAGACCATGTTTATTCTGCCTGTGCTGAAGTTAGTTCTATGAATGAACCTGTTGTAGAAGATGGTTTTGTCCCTTCTACCTGTGCTGATGTCAGTACTAATATAAATCCAGTTGTCAGTTCTGATGTTGTTACTCAAGCATTAGTTCCAGTAACCAGTACCCCTTCAGTGGAAAAGTGGGATGTGGTTGTTCCAGATTCCTGTGTGGCCGATTTAGTTGTTGAGAGTAAGCCTGATACTATGACTCTGTTTTATTCCAATAAATTGGGAAAGGATGTCCATGTACCATTGTCTTGCCCGCTCACTACGAACGTTGTGCCAGGAGTTGAGAGAAACTTAAAAGCCACGACTCTGTATTCCAGCCAAGTGAATGGTTTAGGACAAGATGTCGGGTTGGCAGAAGTATTCCCGCTCACTCCAAGTTTAGAATCAGTTGTCGAGAGTAAGTCTGTTGTAGAGGCCCCGCCTCACCCTAGTCAAGGTGATATAATAGGGGAGGAGGTCAAACTACCTGTTACTTGCCCGCTCGTTTCAGATTCCCTTAATTTAAGTGCATTGAGTAGAACTGACCCTAAGATTTCAGAGAGAAGCAAGGAGACAGTCTGTACTGTAGATCCAGTTTTGGAGAGTGTGGGAAAGCAGCCAGAGGATCAGCTTCTGTTGAGTAGATGGAGACCCATTGAGCCTCCCTCTTCAGTTGTCTGTGAGGATGTGACCCAGCTTGGTAGTGATATTATTGATTGTGAGCAGACAGTACTCCAAGCAGCTCCAGAAGTCATGGGAGGAATTTTTGGTAAAATCATTGAGAGTGGTACGGTATCATTTGGATCTAAGTTGCGGAGTTGTGATTCTTATTCTATGTGGAGTAAGTATTTCTCATTGTGTACATTGAGTCAGAGTGTGTGTAGGATATTGAAATCTACTTTTATTCTGCAGGAGCCATTTTCTTGTGAAGTAATGGACTGTGGGACATCTTTGTCAAGCCTTGTGGTTGAGCAGAGAGAGTTTACTCAAGTAGGTTGTGCACCCAGCAGTTCTGAGGAAGTGGTGAGTTATGCTAGAGCAGTGTCTCTATATTCAGATCCAGTTAATTTTAATGCACGAGTGATGAAAGTGTATGTTCCACTCAAGTGTGGTGTTGACTTTCAGAGTCATATTGGAGTTGATTTTCAGAGTCATATTGTGGATGAAGGATTAAATCATACTGGGGAGCAGATGTTTGAGGCTCCAGGTGTGTATTTCAAGTTGGGGAATAAGGTTATCCTACCTAGAGTTAATCATTGTGAAGGGTTACAGATTATCCTTGGGTGTTTCCCAGGTAATCTGCTGTTCATCTTCAAGATGTTAAGACCCTTAAACCTCTTGGTTGATTGGTTGTCATCAGACGTAAATCACTTGGGAAGTGATGGTGAGGGTTGTAAAGTTTTCGGCATGTTTTATTTAGTCTTTTGGAAGACTAGACGGTTGATGAAAGTGTGTGTTGTGTTCAAGTTCACCATCAGGGGGTGTGAACTTGTCTTCGGAGTTCTGATTGAGATATGGTGCCTAGGCATATGCCTGTTTCCTTTCACTGATCGTTATGACAGAGTTATGAGGCAATTGATTTCTGTGTTCCTTATGGATCATCTGAGTCAGTTCGATCAGGTAGTCTTTGCACTTATCTTGGGTTGTATTTCTTGGTTTGAAGGTCAAAGGTTTGCTAAGTCGGTGTCTTGTGTTTCGGAAGGTTCTATAAATGGGAAAGTCTTATGCATAATTGTGAGGTTTAATGCTAATTTCTCTAATTTTAGTATCCATTGGGCGAGAGTATGTGTTCCACAGAGGATCAAGAGTGATGAAGAGCAGATGTCTGTGTCAGAGCATACCCAGGAGAAGTCCCAAAACTACTCAACATCCAGTCAGCTTCAATTAAGCAGTTCAGCTCCAGAAAAAGGGAGTAATGGAAAATGGAGTCTGTCTTGGAAAAATTCACCATGTGGAAAAGGGATCACATGGAAAAATGGGACTGATCTTAGAGAAAGAGTAGAAACAAATGAAAAGCTAAATTGCCATGATAACTGTGTGAAAGCAGCTACCTTTATTGACAATTCTATTCATGCTAATAATGATAATGTTGTAGATAGGAGTGTGAAATATGATCTGCAACAAAGTGAAATAAATGAGATAGTACCTTGGAGAGATAAATTTGCATACTCCAGTGACACATATGTAGAACATAGTCATAAGACTGAAATTTCTGAGTTTCCTGTAAGACTATATTTGGAGTGTTTTCATTTTTGTCCAGAAATGTGTTCTAATTACTTTTACATGTTTGGTGTAATTAATACCATAAATCTCAAGTGTCATACATTTTACTTTGAAAAAATGCCATTGATCTTCAATCTATTGCATTTTTTTTCTTGGAGGTGGAAGTGTTACGTACTCCTAGCAGAATACGTATATAAATTTAAAATAACTTGTTTTGTTCCATTATATCATTGCCTGTATATGTACACACATTGTGTTTTTGTAAATTATCGTGTGGTGTGGCAGCGTCAGTGGAGACAGGAGCGCGGTTGCTTTGCACACGTCTAATACCTGTTAAATTCGGAAAGATTGGACCTGTTCAGTTGGGAGTTCCAGATGTCACTTTTATTTAGTTTAGGTAATTGTTTATTTTCAACAATTAAACAGGTGGCATTGTACTTATATATTTTGTAAGTAACTAGTATATGTAATTTGCATTCTTATGTGTTTTGAGAACAAGTGGTTGTTCAATTAGTTTTAAATATTAAAAAGTCCTTAGTTTCCATCCCTCATCCTGGGATGAGGCAGACGGGAGAGAATTAGGGGTAAGCGACAGAGCGAGAGTCAGTAGCTGAACGGGACTCAAAGGAATAACATGTGGGAGATAAGTCTGTTACTTCTTGTTGTGCCATATTTTATTATGTTATATTAAGTGAGATGACAATACTTTTAGTTTGTTGTATAAGTTAACTTTACCATCTGTGTTTTTATATTATACTGTTTGAATATATATATTATAAGTTATATGTATAATTTTTCAGTCCTAAGGGAGAAATACCTTTAGGTCTTAGCCTGTTATCATTCACGGGGTTATACTGGTGACCCGCTTTAGAGAGCAGCAGTGGTATCCCTAGACGTAATTAAAGCTTGGCTGCTGTAGGGTCACGAGCCGTAACGAACGATAGGTAACACGCCACACATCACTTCAG
This sequence comes from Procambarus clarkii, assembly GCF_040958095.1. Classification (NCBI taxonomy): domain Eukaryota; kingdom Metazoa; phylum Arthropoda; class Malacostraca; order Decapoda; family Cambaridae; genus Procambarus; species Procambarus clarkii. The sequence goes on along the minus strand of NC_091156.1, from coordinate 31,471,755 downwards.
TACTGGTGCCACACTTCACCTCAATACTGGTACCACACACTTCCCCTCAGAACTGGATGAACACTTCACCTCAGTACTGGATTAACATTTTACTTCAGTTCTTGTGCCACACTTTACCTCAGTACTGGCGCCACAAACTTCACCTATTTCCTGGCGTCTCACTTCACCTCAGTACTGGCGCCACACACTTCACCTCGGTACTAGCGCCACACTTCACCTCAGTACTGACGCCACACTTCACCTCATTATTTTCCCCACTCTTCACCTCAGTACTGACAGCACACTTCATCTCAGTACTAGCGCCACACACTTCACCTCAGTCCTCGCGCAACAGTTCACCTCAGTACTGGCGCCACACTTCACCTCAGTACTGGCGGCATAAACTTTACCTCAATACTAGCGCCACACTTCAACTCAGTACTGGCGCCAAAAATCACTTCAGTATTGGTGCAACACTTCACCTAAATACTGGCGCCACACACTGCCCCTCAAAACTGACGCTACACTTCACCTCAGTGCTGGATTAACGTTTTACTTCAGTTCTGGTGCCACACTTTACCTCATTTCTGGCGCCACAAACTTCACCTCTGTCTTGTCGCCTCACTTCACCTCAGTACTGGCGCCTCACACTTCACCTGAGTACTAACGCCACACATCACCTAAGTACTGGCGCCACACACTTCACCTGAGTACTGCCGCCACATTCTTCAACTCAGTACTGGCGCCAAACTTCACCTCAGTACTGGCACCACACTTCACCTCAGTACTGGCGCCACACTTTACATCACTATTGGCGCCACACTTCACCTCAGTAAAGGTGCCACACATCACTTCAGCACTGGTGCCACACTTCACCTCAATACTGGCGCCACACACTTCACCTCAGTACTGGCGCCACACACTTCACCTGAGTACTGCCGCCACATTCTTCAACTCAGTACTGGCGCCAAACTTCACCTCAGTACTGGCACCACACTTCACCTCAGTACTGCCGCCACACTTCACCTCAGTATTGGCGCCACACTTCACCTCAGCATTGGTGCCACACTTCACCTCAGTACTGGCACTACACATTTCATCTCAGTACTGGCGTCACACTTCACCTAAGCACTGGCGCCACACTTCACCTCAGTACTGGCACCACACTTCACCTCAGTACTGACGCCACACTTCACCTCAGTAGTGGCCCCACACTTCACGACAGTACTGGCGGCATACACTTCACCTCAGTACTAGCGCCACACACTTCAACTTAGTACTGGCCTCACACACTCAATCTCAGTACTGGCACTACACACTTCACCTTGGTTCTGGCGCCGCACCTCACACTAGTACTGGCTCCGCACTTTACCTTAGTACTGGCGCCACACTTCTCGTCAGTACTGGTGCCACACATGACCTCAGTACTGACACCACACTTCACCTCAGCACTAGCGCCACACCTCACCTCACCTCAGTACTAGCACCACACTTCACCTCAGTACTGACGCCACACTTCACCTCAGTAGTGGCCCCACACTTCACCACAGTAACGGCGCCACACACTTCACCTCAGTACTGGCGCCCCTCACTTCTCCTCAGTACTGGTGCCAAACACTTCATCTCAATACTGGCACCACACACTACTCCTCAGTACTGGCGCCACACACTTCACCTCAGTGCTGGCGCTACACACTTCTCCTCAGTACTGGCGCCACACACTTTAAATCAGTAATGGCGCCACGCATTTTACCTCAGTACTGGCGTCGAACCTCACACAACTACTGGCTCCACACTTCACCTCAGTACTGGAGCCAAACACTTCACCTCAATACTGGCGCCACACACTTCTCCACAGTACCTGCGCCACACACTTCACCCCAATTCTGGCGCCACACACTTCTCCTCAGTACTGGCGCCACACACTTCAACTCAGTACTGGCGCCACACACTTCTCCTCAGTACTGGCGCCACACTATTCACCTCAGTACTGGCGCCCCTCACTTCTCTTCAGTACTGGCGCCATACACTTCACCTCAATACTGGCGCCACACACTTCTGCTCAGTACTGGCGCCACACACTTCACCTCAATACTGGCGCCACACACTTCACCTCAATACTGGCGCCACACACTTCTGCTCAGTACCGGAGCCACACACTTCACCTCAATACTGGCCCCTTACTTCACCTCAGTACAGGCGCCACACATCACTTCAGTAATGGTGCGACACTTCATCTCAGTACTGGTGTCACACACTTCTCCTCAGTACTGGCGCAACACACTTCTGCTCAGTACTGGCGCCACACACTTCACCTCAATACTGGCGCCTTACTTCACCTCAATACAGGCGCCACACATCACTTCAGTAATGGTGCGACACTTCACCTCAGTACTGGCGTCACACTTCACTCAGTACTGGCGCCACACTTCACCTCAGTAGTGGTGCCACACTTCACTCAGTACTGGCGCCACACTTCACCTCAGTACTGTCGCCACACTTCACCTCAGTACAGGCACTCACACTTCACCTCAGGATTTGCGCAAAACTTTACCTCAGAACTGGCGTCATACTTCAATTCAGTACTGGTGCCAAATTTCACCTCAGTACTGGCACCACACTTCACCTCAGTACTGGCACCACACACTTTACCTTAGTACTGCTACTACACTTCGCCTTATTACTGGCGCCACACAATTTACCTTAGTACTTGAGCCACACACTTCACCTCAGTACTGGCACCACACACTTGACTTTAGTACTGGCGTCGCACTTAACCTCAGTACTGTCGCCACACTTCACCGCAGTACTAGCGCCACATTTCACCTCAGTAATGACGCCACACTTCACCTCATTACTGGCGCCACGCAGTTCATCTCAGTTCTGGAGTCACACACTTCACTTATGTACTGGCGCCACACTTCACCTAAGTACTAGCCCAACACTGCACCTCATTATTGTCGCCACACTTCACATCAATTCTGGCGCCACACTTCACCTTATTACTGTAGTAACACACTTCACCTTTTCCTGGCACCACACTTCATCCCAGTACTAGCGCCACACTTCACCTCAGTTCTGGCGCCACACTTCACCTCATATCTGGCGACACACATCCTGTCAGGACTGGTGCCACAATACACCTCATTACAGGCGCCACACTTCACCTCAGTGATGGCGCCACCCTTCACCTCAGTACTGGTGCCTCACTTCACCTCAGTACTGGGGCCACACATCAGTTCAGTACTGGTGCCACACTTCTCCTCAGTACTGGTTAAACACACACCACCTTAGTACTGGCGCCACACACTTCACCTCAGTACTGGCGCCGAACCTCACACAACTACTGGCTCCACACTTCACCTCAGTACTGGCGCCACATTTCACCTCAGTACTAGTGCAACACTTCACTTCAGTATTGGCGCCACACTTCTCATCAGTACTGGCACAACACTTCACCTCAGTATTGGCGCCACACTTCACCTCAGTACTGGTGCCACACGTCATCTCAGTTCTAGTGAAACACATATCACCTTAGTAATGGCGCCACACACTTCACCTTAGTATTGGCGCCACACTTCACCTCACTAGTGGCTCCACACTTCACCACAGTACTGGCGGCACACACTTCACCTTAGTACTAGCGCCACACACTTTAAGTCAGTACTGACACCACACACTTCAACTCAGTACTTGCGCCACACACTTAATCTCAGTACTGGCACTACACACTTCACATCGGATCCGGCGCCGCACCTCACACTAGGACTGGCTCCGCACTTTACCTCAGTACTGGCGACACACCTCTACTCAGTACTGGCACCACACTTCACCTCAGTACTGACGCCACAGTTCACCTCAGTACTAGCGCCACACCTCACACTAGTACTAGCGCTACACATCACCTTAGTCCTGGTGTAACACTTCACCTCAGTACTGACGCCACACTTCACCTAAGTACTGGAGCCACACACTTCACCTCCGTACTAGCGCAACACATTTCATCTTAGTACTGGCACAACACACTTCACCTCAGTTCTGGCGCCACACACTTCACCTCAGTACTGGAGCCACACACTTCTCCTCAGTACTGCGCAAGACACTTCACCTCAATACTGGCGCCACACACTTCTCCTCAGTACTGGCGCCACACACTACTCCTCAATACTGGCGCCACACTTCACCTCAGTACAGGCGCCACACATCACTTCAGTGATGGTGCCACACTTCATCTCAGTACTGGCGAAACACACTTCACATTAGTACTGGAGCCACACACTTCACTTCAATACTGGCGCCAAACTTCACCTCAGTGCAGGCGCCACACATCACTTCAGTACTGGTGCCACACTTCACCTCAATACTGGTACCACACACTTCCCCTCAGAACTGGATGAACACTTCACCTCAGTACTGGATTAACATTTTACTTCAGTTCTGGTGCCACACTTTACCTCAGTACTGGCGCCACAAACTTCACCTATTTCCTGGCGTCTCACTTCACCTCAGTACTGGCGCCACACACTTAACCTCAGTACTAACGCCTCACTTCACCTCAGTACAGGCGCCACACACTTCACCTCAGTACTAGCGCCACACTTCACCTCAGTACTGACACAACACTTCATCTCAGTACTGGCGCCACACACTTCACCTCAGTCTTAGCGCCACACACTTCACCTCAATACTGGCACCACAGTTCACCTCAGCACTGGCGCCACACTTCACCTCAGTACTGATGCCACACACTTCACCTCAGTACTGACGCCACAGTTCACCTCAGTACTAGCGCCACACCTCACACTAGTACTAGCGCTACACTTCACCTTAGTCCTGGTGTAACACTTCACCTCACTACTGGCGCTACACTTCACCTTAGTCCTGGTGTAACACTTCACCTCAGTACTGGCGCCACACTTCACCTAAGTACTGGAGCCACACACTTCACCTCCGTACTAGCGCAACACATTTCATCTTAGTACTGGCACAACACACTTCACCTCAGTTCTGGCGCCACACACTTCACCTCAGTACTGGAGCCACACACTTCTCCTCAGTACTGCGCAAGACACTTCACCTCAATACTGGCGTTCCTCACTTCTCCTCATTACTGGCGCCACTCACTGAAACCTAAATACTGGCGCCACACACTTCTGCTCAGTACTGGCGCCACACACTTCACCTCAGAACTGGCGCCACACACTTCTCCTCAGTACTGGCGCCACACACTTCTCCTCAGTACTGGCGCCACACACTTCACCTCAGAACTGGCGCCACACACTTCTCCTCAGTACTGGCGCCACACACTTCACCTCAGTACAGGCGCCACACACTTCTCCTCAGTACTGGTGCCACACACTTCTCCTCAGTACTGCCGCCACACACTTCTCAGTACTGGCGCCACACACTTCTTCTCAGTACTCGCGCCACACACTTCTCCTCAGTACAGGCGCCACACACTACTCCTCAATACTGGCGCCACACTTCTCCTCAGTACAGGCGCCACACATCACTTCAGTGATGGTGCCACACTTCATCTCAGTACTGGCGAAACACACTTCACATTAGTACTGGAGCCACACACTTCACCTCAATACTGGCGCCAAACTTCACTTCAGTGCAGGCGCCACACATCACTTCAGTACTGGTGCCACACTTCACCTCAATACTGGTACCACACACTTCCCCTCAGAACTGGATGAACACTTCACCTCAGTACTGGATTAACATTTTACTTCAGTTCTTGTGCCACACTTTACCTCAGTACTGGCGCCACAAACTTCACCTATTTCCTGTTGTCTCACTTCACCTCAGTACTGGCGCCACACACTTAACCTCAGTACTAACGCCTCACTTCACCTCAGTACAGGCGCCACACACTTCACCTCAGTACTAGCGCCACACTTCACCTCAGTACTGACGCCACACTTCACCTCATTAGTTTCCCCACTCTTCACCTCAGTACTGACGGCACACTTCATCTCAGTACTAACGCCACACACTTCACCTCAGTCCTCGCGCAACAGTTCACCTCAGTACTGGCGCCACACTTCACCTCAGTACTGGCGGCATAAACTTTACCTCAATACTAGCGCCACACTTCAACTCAGTACTGGCGCCAAATATCACTTCAGTATCGGTGCCACACTTCACCTCAATACTGGCGCCACACACTGCCCCTCAAAACTGGCGCCACACTTCGCCTCAGTACTGGATTAACGTTTTACTTCAGTTCTGGTGCCACACTTTACCTCAGTTCTGGCGCCACAAACTTCACCTCTGTCTTGTCGCCTCACTTCACCTCAGTACTGGCGCCACAGACTTCACCTGAGTACTAACGCCACACTTCACCTCAGTACTGGCGCCACACACTTCACCTGAGTACTGCCGCCACATTCTTCAACTCAGTACTGGCGCCAAACTTCACCTCAGTACTGGCACCACACTTCACCTCAGTACTGGCGCCACACTTCACATCAGTATTGGCGCCACACTTCACCTCAGTAAAGGTGCCACACATCACTTCAGCACTGGTGCCACACTTCACCTCAATACTGGCGCCACACACTTCACCTCAGTACTGGCGCCACACATTTCACCTGAGTACTGCCGCCACATTCTTCAACTCAGTACTGGCGCCAAACTTCACCTCAGTACTGGCACCACACTTCACCTCAGTACTGCCGCCACACTTCACCTCAGTATTGGCGCCACACTTCACCTCAGTAAAGGTGCCACACATCACTTCAGCACTGATGCCACACTTCACCTCAGTACTGGCGCCACACTTCACATCAGTATTGGCGCCACACTTCACCTCAGTAAAGGTGCCACACATCTCTTCAGCACTGGTGCCACACTTCACCTCAATACTGGCGCCACACACTTCACCTCAGTTCTGGCGCCACACACTTCACCTGAGTACTGCCGCCACATTCTTCATCTCAGTACTGGCGCCAAACTTCGCCTCAGTACTGGCGCTGCACATTTCATCTCAGTACTGGCGTCACACTTCACCTCAGCACTGGCGCCACACATCACCTCAGTACTGGCGCCACACTTCACCTCAGTATTGACGCCACACTTCACCTCATTACTGGCGCCACGCATTTCATCTCAGTTCTGGAGTCACACACTTCACTTATGTTCTGGCGCCACACTTCACCTAAGTACTAGCCCAACACTTCACCTCAGTATTGTCGCCACACTTCACATCAGTTCTGGCGCCACACTTCACCTCATATCTGGCGACACACGTCCTCTCAGGACTGGCGCCACAATACACCTCATTACAGGCGCCACACTTCACCTCAGTGATGGCGCCACCCTTCACCTCAGTACTGGTGCCTCACTTCACCTCAATACTGGTGCCACACTTCATCTCAGTACTGGTTAAACACACATCACCTTAGTACTGGCGCCACACACTTCACCTCAGTACTGGCGCCGAACCTCACACAACTACTGGCTCCACACTTCACCTCAGTACTGGCGCCACACTTCACCTCAGTACTAGCGCCACACTTCAATTCAGTACTGGCGCCACACTTCACTTCAGTTTTGGCGCCACACTTCTCATCAGTACTGGCACAACACTTCACCTCAGTATTGGCGCCACACTTCACCTCAATACTGGCGCCACACACTTCTCCACAGTACTGGCGCCACACACTTCTCCACAGTACCTGCGCCACACACTTCACCCCAATTCTGGCGCCACACACTTCTCCTCAGTACTGGCGCCACACACTTCACCTCAGTACAGGCGCCACACTTCACCTCAGTACTGGCGCCACACAATTCACCTCAATACTGGCGCCACACACTTCACTTCAGTACTGCCGCCACACACTTGACCTCAATACTGGCGCCACACACTTCTCCTCAGTACTGGCGCCCCTCACTTCTCTTCAGTACTGGCGCCACACACTTCACCTCAATATTGGCGCCTTACGTCACCTCAGTACAGGCGCCACACATCACTTCAGTAATGGTGCGACACTTCACCTCAGTACTGGCGTCACACTTCACTCAGTACTGGCGCCACACTTCACCTCAGTACTGGTGCCACACTTCACTCAGTACTGGCGCTACACTTCACCTCAGTACTGTCGCCACACTTCACCTCAGTACAGGCACTCACACTTCACCTCAGGATTAGCGCAAAAGTTTACCTCAGAACTGGCGTCATACTTCAATTCAGTACTGGTGCCAAACTTCACCTCAGTACTGGCACCACACTTCACCTCAGTACTGGCACCACACACTTTACCTTAGTACTGCTACTACACTTCGCCTTATTACTGGCGCCACACAATTTACCTCAGTACTTGAGCCACACACTTCACCTCAGTACTGGCACCACACACTTGACTTTAGTACTTGCGCCACACTTCACCTCAGTACTGTCGCCACACTTCACCGCAGTACTAGCGCCACACTTCACCTCAGTAATGACGCCACACTTCACCTCATTACTGGCGCCACGCATTTCATCTCAGTTCTGGAGTCACACACTTCACTTATGTACTGGCGCCACACTTCACCTAAGTACTAGCCCAACACTTCACCTCAGTATTGTCGCCACACTTCACATCAATTCTGGCGCCACACTTCACCTTATTACGGTAGTAACACACTTCACCTTTTCCTGGCACCACACTTCATCCCAGTACTAGCGCCACACTTCAGCTCAGTTCTGGCGCCACACTTCACCTCATATCTGGCGACACACATCCTGTCAGGACTGGTGCCACAATACACCTCATTACAGGCGCCACACTTCACCTCAGTGATGGCGCCACCCTTCACCTCAGTACTGGTGCCTCACTTCACCTCAGTACTGGGGCCACACATCAGTTCAGTACTGGTGCCACACTTCACCTCAGTACTGGTTAAACACACATCACCTTAGTACTGGCGCCACACACTTCACCTCAGTACTGGCGCCGAACCTCACACAACTACTGGCTCCACACTTCACCTCAGTACTGGCGCCACACTTCACCTCAGTACTAGCGCCACACTTCAATTCAGTACTGGCGCCACACTTCAGTATTGGCGCCACACTTCTCATCAGTACTGGCACAACACTTCACCTCAGTATTGGCGCCACACTTCACGTCAGTACTGGTGCCACACTTCATCTCAGTTCTGGTGAAACACATATCACCTTAGTAATGGCGCCACACACTTCACCTTAGTATTGGAGCCACACTTCACCTCAGTAGTGGCTCCACACTTCACCACAGTACTGGCGGCACACACTTCACCTTAGTACTAGCCCCACACACTTTAAATCAGTACTGACACCACACACTTCAACTCAGTACTTGCGCCACACACTTAATCTCAGTACTGGCACTACACACTTCACATCGGATCCGGCGCCGCACCTCACACTAGGACTGGCTCCGCACTTTACCTCAGTACTGGCGACACACCTCTACTCAGTACTGGCACCACACTTCAACTCTGTACTGACGCCACAGTTCACCTCAGTACTAGCGCCACACCTCACACTAGTACTAGCGCTACACATCACCTTAGTCCTGGTGTAACACTTCACCTCAGTACTGACGCCACACTTCACCTAAGTACTGGAGCCACACACTTCACCTCCGTACTAGCGCAACACATTTCATCTTAGTACCGGCACAACACACTTCACCTCAGTTCTGGCGCCACACACTTCACCTCAGTACTGGAGATACACACTTCTCCTCAGTACTGCGCAAGACACTTCACCTCAATACTGGCGCCCCTCACTTCTCCTCATTACTGGTGCCACACACTGAAACCTAAATACTGGCGCCACACACTTCTGCTCAGTACTGGCGCCACACACTTCACCTCAGAACTGGCGCCACACACTTCTCCGCAGTACTGGCGCCACACACTTCTCCTCAGTACTGGCGCCACACACTACTCCTCAATACTGGCGCCACACTTCACCTCAGTACAGGCGCCACACATCACTTCAGTGATGGTGCCACACTTCATCTCAGTACTGGCGAAACACACTTCACATTAGTACTGGAGCCACACACTTCACCTCAATACTGGCGCCAAACTTCACCTCAGTGCAGGCGCCACACATCACTTCAGTACTGGTGCCACACTTCACCTCAATACTGGTACCACACACTTCCCCTCAGAACTGGATGAACACTTCACCTCAGTACTGGATTAACATTTTACTTCAGTTCTGGTGCCACACTTTACCTCAGTACTGGCGCCACAAACTTCACCTATTTCCTGGTCTGTGCCTTTTTTTTAAAGCAGCGCCATCTGTTGCACGTAAGACCAACACAAGCTATACAAAATATGTTACAATTCCATTTCACTGTTTCCAATTCCATTGATAAATTGAATTTTCATAGATTTTTATTTTTTTTCATTTTGATGTAATTATTTTGTGTGGCATTGCGTTGGATTTAAGCTGTGTTGTTTTCCATACCGGTCATTTCGTGCCTATAGTTTATTTGTTTCTTTTTTCATTGTTTTTTTATCAATGCAATTGGTGGTGAAATTGAGTTGTGTCGATTAATCTGCGTTTGAATTGAAATATTGGGTCCAACCTGAACGTCTGTGGGGTGAGGATGTGTTACCTGGCCCCTCTGGTAGTTTAGGGTGTTTGCCGTTTTTGTTGGCAGGGGGTGTGGGTGTCTCTACCCTCCCTGCTGTCCCTGGCTGGTGTTGATGTGGAGCTTTGGCGATGAGCGGCCATCTTCCCCCTGTGGTGAGGGTAAACTCCGTGGGTTTGGAGTTTACCTGCTGTGCAGAATATCCTTTAGTGGAGCAGGTTATGTGTGACGTGCTCCATGTCCCGGTCATGGAGATCTGCGGGGCTGAGCTGGTGACTGCTCGCCGGGTGATCATCAAGTTTGTAAGAGAGGCGGCGTACCGTGACTTTCCCCGGCGGTATGAGGGCTGTACCTTGAAGTTGCTGGATGGCACTGGATCTGTGGCCATTTCAGATCGGAGTGGTGCTGTGACATATGTGAGTGTCCATGGGGCCCCCATGGAGTTTCCCGAGTCTCTCCTCCGGCGTTTCTTCCAGAGATTTGGCTCCATCGTCAGTGTGAGGATGCACAAGCTATCCTCTGGGAAATATACGGGAGTGATGACGAACATTCGTATCCTCGGGATGCGTCTGAGGTCGGACATTCCATCTTCTGTCCACCTTTTAGGGTACTACGTGCGGATGTATTATCTTCTTCTTCTTGAGAATAGGCGCAGTTTGCATGAAGGGGTAACCCTCCCGATGACTGCACCAGGACAGATGTAAGGAGACGCGTTGACGGTTAGGAGGAGAAGAAAGTCAAAAGCGGTAGATGTAATGGGCCGTAGAGAGAGGAGTGGCGACGAAAACAGAGGCGAACGTTAGAGGGAGACTCCCCGCACCGGGGGGGGGGGGGGCGTCGTGATCACGGTGGCAGCTGATCCATGCACGGCTTAGCAGCGTGCGCAAGACGGGAACTAATACTTCTCCGGAAACTTGTGTATCGGAAAGCGCAAGCAGTACGCTTCCCATATCACCCGCAGGTCAGCGGGCAGCCGGCCACCAGGCGGCGCCCTCGGCTGAGACATCCTATCCGGCACCCTATACACAAACTCCTTCACCCGCGACACCCAGACAGTGGACGAGCACCACGGGATCGGAAGCACCCGGGCATCCCGATAAGGGCCCAACTCCGGACCCTCACAGGGCACGACCCCAGCAGACGGGACTAGGCAATCCCCAGACTGGAGCAAGGAAGGAGGGGATACAGCAGGGGACGCAGGCGCGGCACCGACCCCACCACCGGGCACAGGAGCCGAGGCCCTCTGGCGCACATCTTTCCGCAACATCACGACGAGGTCCCGATCAGCAGGGACAACCCCCCACTGCGGAGATCCAACAGCAGGAGACGCAGGAGGAGAGGCACAGGTAGCAACGTCGGAGCCCCTCACAGCACCACCATTCTCGGCGGGGGGCGCCAGATTACCATACTCCCCCACCTCCTCCCAAGGCACACCACGAAGGGGAGACACACTCCGAGCCCGCCGTGAACGCTTCGAGACAGGCCTCACCACACCACGCCCAGCAGGCCCCGCCGCAGGCACGGCCACCATCTTTACATCCACACAGGCCACACCCGCACCGTCCGAAGAGTCCACAGAGGCCACATCACCCACACTGTCCACATCATCCAGGGAAACAGCCTCAGAACACCGACGCGCACGCTTCTGCAAAGGGACGGAAAGAGCAGAACTACACTCACCAACACACACAGACACGGCAGGCACCTCCCCCTGCCGAAGCACCCCCTCTAAAACAGCAGAACCCGCGTCCCCGGGAGCCGGTATCACATCCACAGGCGGGGGCGGGACATGGACCTCCACCGAGACATCCTTCACTACACGCAGCTCAGACGACGGCCCGACACCCACACACACCGGCTCAACAACCCCAGGGGCCATAGCAGTCACCTGACGTGTCGCCGTAGAACTCGCCCCAACAGGCGGAGCAGCAGACAGGCAATCAGGCGCCTCAGGCACAGCACCTACTCCATCCTCAGAACCGTCCGAACGTAACAAGGGCGGGAAATCCTCTGCACGAAAAACATGCACCCTACCAGTTGCACCCACGTCGCACGCCGCAGCCAGGTGACCCTCGTGACCACACCGATAACAGGTGCGCGGTTGACCCCGGTACAAGCAGCGGAGCGTGTAACCCAACACGGACATCGACGACGGTACACTACACTTCAGCGACATCGTCAGGGTGCGGGAGCCGTCAAGCATACCAACACAGTGCCCGGCAACGACCTTGTTCCAACGAACACTTAACACGGTCCCAAATCGCTCAAAACAGGAGGTTAAAAAGTCGTCCTGAAATTCGAAGGGGGCACCATGCACCGCCACAGACGTCAAGGTGACACTAAGATTCACCACCTTAACTGAGCCAGCTGAATCAGGGAGTGGGTAAACACGCCCCTCACAACGCTCGAGAAACACCTGAAAGGCAGCCTGGAGGCGGAACTTGACCACAGCACGGTTGCCCTGAAGCAGCTGGACGCCCACCAGGTCCGACAGCTGCACATGAAGCACGTCCACCAGGGCGACACCAACCAATGGATGGTCCACCGGCACCGTAAACGCTAGACCAGCCGACAATGTCCTCTGCACTGGAGGGCGAGATGACCCCATGGCGAAGGCAAACGTCACCCTGTCAGTGGCAAACCACCACCAGCAGGGCAAACAAGCAATCACCCAACGTAAACACTAGCCAGTGCGGAGAGACCTCAGGAGCGTCCGACCTGGCCGGTGGTCACCACGCAACTCTCGTCGAGGAGTATTCTCGGATGTATTATGCCCGGCAACCCCATACTTGTTTCCGGTGTGGCATGTTGGGGTATCAGGCTGCCGGATGCACTGCGGATCCCGTTGCTCCGGTCAAATTGTTCCGGGAAGAGGATTTCCCGAAGCTCCCCCTGGAGGCGGTGTCCGGGGATGAGGAGGTGAGCGTCCAGTTAGCAGATGCAGCTCCCCATGCGTCGCCCGATGTTCCTCCGGTTGTTGCTGACCCTCCTCAGGGTCTTGCATTGCTGGCGGATGGTCTACATGCTCCGGTCTCTGTCTCTGCTGCTCCTGTGGGCCTTCCTGGTTAACACTGTGAGGCGTCGCCGTCTTCTCCCTCGTCTTTGGCTGCTGCACCTGACCCTGTGTCCTTGCCTCGGGTCCAGGCTGTATTGAGTGCTGGGGTGACAGCGGTGCCTCCTGCTGTGTGTGGTCCGGTTTGCCCCGTGGTGGAGGCTGCCGCCGTTCTGCGTCGGGCGTTGGTTCGTCCTGCTAGTGGTGCCCGTGTTTCTGGGTCCGCTTCCGGCTCTGATGATATCCGACCGGAGCCCCAATGTTCCCGGCATTCGTCTACTGCCTGGGCCGATGTTAGGGACTTCAGTGACTGTGAGTCCATGCGTGTTGTCGGCTTGGATCCGGATGAGTCGATGTCTCTGCGGTTGGTGGTGGTGGAGGTCCATGTGCCTGCTGGTGCTGGTACCCGTGTCTCGGGAGTGCCTTCTGTTCCTTCTCCACCAGGGGTCTCTCCGCAGTAGGGTGTGGTGCCTTCCGCTGCCAGGGATAGTGTGGATGCTGGTGCTGGGCGTGGCCTGGTAGTGACTTTGAGAAAGGATACACGCTGCCCTGGTTCCCTGCAGTCGTCTGGTAGTGTGCCCGTGGCCGCTGGTGCCTCTGCAGTGGTGCCCTCTGTCTAGCCCCCTCTTGTGAGGATACGAGTCGGTGACCTGGAGGATGTGTTGCCGGCATCTGAGATGCCGCCGGGTCACTGGGCTGTGATTGCCAAGTTCATGCTGTTTGAAAGGCCGGAGGACTTTCATGGTGGGCAGGTTCCATGCGTGTGGGATAGAGTGGCGGTTACTCGCCTCTGGAGTGATATCATCTGGGTCCCCTGGTTGCGGGTATTTGTTGCCAGGGTTCCGGATGAAATGGCGTCCCCAGTGGGTGGTCCGGACCCTTGGAGGTGGCTGCGTTGGGAGGCGTTCAATGTTCGGTTTCCCCGGGTCTTGTTCCCGGGCAAATATGTCAGCTGAGTTTGTTTTTTTTTTCTTTTTTTTTTGCTAAATGTAGTGTTGTGTGCCCCTATGGTGTTTTGTTTGCCCTAATGTATTATGTGTCCGTGCCTCTCCCTTATTTCTTTCGAGGCCGGTGTTTTGGTGAGAGTTTTTATTCCTGTATTTGCTTTTGTGTTGTTACTTTGCCCTGTGTGTTCTATTCATGCTTTGAGTGTTGTGATTGTTGTATGCTGTGTTTTCTTGTTGTATTTCGTGTTGTTCATACTGATGTACTTTGTTTGTCGGTATTTCAGGCCGGTGATTTTGTTTGTTTTGTTTTATACTGATATAATGTTTTATGATGTTACTATTTTTTATTGTTTTGTTTGCTTTGCTTGCACGCTTGTAATTTTCTTGTGTCTTGATGTGTGTTTCTCATGATTATCTTCTTCCCCTATCATGTTTTGATAATTGTTGTACTGGCCTGTCGGTCCTTCTGGCCGGCGGTTTCTTATTTTGTTTTGTTATATTTCACTTGTTGTTTTATTGTATTTATTGTCTTTCCTTTGCATGCTTGCATGTAAAAAAATATATATATATAAAAAAAATAAAAAAAAATTGAAATATTTCTTTAGTATTTTTTATTTTTTTTGAAAACATGGAAATGGACAACACGTTTGTATCACAGCTGCAAATGTGCAACAAACAGGTATGAATGCGCCGGCTACAGCGTTAACTGCTCTCTTCACGTTATGTCAAAATGACGTGTTTGCGAAAACACTGCTGTATCCGGAAGTGCGTACGTATTACACATGGAATGCCAGTAGAAAATCATTTGAACGATGCAAACGAGGAGGGCGAGTCGACGGACAACTTGCCATAATCAAATAAACTACGATAGGCAGACTGCACACCGTGCATCCTAATCAGGATGAATGTTTCTTTCTTCGCATGCTATTGGTAAATGTGCCCGGTCAAACGTCTTTCCAGCAATTGAGATTTGTCAACGGCGTAACACATGCCACTTCCCGTAGTGCATGTCAAGCTCTGAATTTATTTCAGAACGATCGGCACTGAGATGTATGCATTAATGACGCGTCCAACACGTCACATCCAAATAAAATTCGTGCATTGTTTGCAATCATATTTACCTCCAGCTCTCCGTTATCTCCAACAGAATTATGGGATTATTATAAATCGCATATGGCTGAAGATATTATCCGTCGAATAAGCAAAAAAAAAAATCAAATATGAACATGGTATTTGCAGCAAAAATTTTCAACGAAGCATTGATAATGATTGAAGACCTGTGCTTAGAAATCGCGAACAAAGTTACCAATCAATTGGAAATGCCATCATCGAATCGATCTGCTGCTTTGTTCGATGTAGAATTGCGTCGTGAAGAAAATTACAACACGGGTGACCTGCTGTCGTATGTTTAATCAAATATTCCTAGGCTAATGCTTGAGCGAAAAGGCTTTAACAATCAAATAATTCAAACTGTCAATAACGGGCTTGGAGAAATCTTCATAGATGCGCCAGGAGGAACTGGTAAAACCTTCCTAATTAGATTGATTCTGGCAACATTTCGATCCCAAAATGGCATAACCTTAGGTCTTGCATCGTCCAGAATTGCTGCGACATTGCTACCAGGTGGAAGAACTGCTACTTCGACTTTTGAAATCGCCATTGAATATGCAATTCATTAAAACTCCCACATGCAACTTTTTCAATGCAACTTTTTCATTGGTAGCTTCTCAACAGTCTGTGTCAAAAAAATTTACTAGTAAGTGTTAATTACCCTAATTAATTTTGAGCAATTAATTGTCACCAGGACCGATAATTAATCATCCATAAATACGTCTCACTCCGCACTGCCTAAGCAGGTCTCATCAAACACTGTGAATTAAAGGAGGAGTTAAAAGGAAAGGAGTTAATTACACCTAATTAACAAGATTTGCCACTAATCCACTGTCCTCAGACAGGATATGATTAATACAACGATTTATGCTAGCTCCATGACCTCGCTTTACCGAGTCATCGGAGCTCTCCAGATGCTAATTACTCCACTAATTAGCATGAGCCACTAATTGCTATACCCCAGAAAGGTAATTAGTCTTGAGCAAATTACGTTAAGACAAATACTGACAGATCTCTCCCACTACGTGAATTCATGATGAGAAGGCTAATTACATAATTAGCTAGAGTGGTCAATTAGTTGTCACACGGACAATTAATTGCTCCCGAGACGTTTCTCACTCAAGCTCAACGCTGTTCTCTCTCATAACAGCCCTCACTCACACAACAATACTAAGTGTGCACCCCTTATCCAGTTAATTCCCCAATTATTAACTCACTGAATCCTTAAGTCCTCAACACAACTTAAAGAAACAAAGTAACCCCAGTGTTACATAGGTCACACTACAATGGCATGCAACATCACAAATGCACTGCCCACATAAGGTTGCGGCTACTGTAACTCGCTAATTACTGTGCCCACACAATAATGACACACGGTTGTGCAACACACAAGAGTATACCAATATTACTGCCCCCCCTCTTTTTCTTGCAACCGTTGCAAAGGACTACTGTGAACACACTCTTACCTCAGCAAGGCAATTAACCCATCAATTGCCTGCTCTCATTAAGCACTGTGAATTCCCCTGAATAATCCTAGAGGTCCCTTAAACCCTCAACACCGCTCCGAGGGCAATAATATCGTATAAACTGATAACAATACTGCACAAACCTGCAACATAATGATGCCGTCAGCATACCCCACATGCTAATGACATCATTAGGCAATCAGTCAGCAATCACATCTACTGACTCACCACACAACACAGTACATAAAGCATGCAAATGAAAACATAGAAATGGCATTCACATAATCAATGACAATTATATCATCAGGTAAATGTAACTCTAACTACACAGACCTCAGGGGTCCCCACTGACATCCCTGCAACCTGGCCTGCCTACCTCTAATGATTATAATTTACGGTACTCTATGGCATTAATCCAGTCTGAACGATTATATAGAATCGACAGGCCGGATCACTTATATGGTAAATCTCTACACTGACCGGTTACATACTCTAGTCAATCTACTACACACATATATACATCATGATACTACAGTGTGGTCCCGTATACTCTCCTTATTTTTTTACTCATTTCCCAGGTAACTACCACCCTAGCTGTCAACACTTAGCTTGCTCCTCATGCGTCGACAAGATGTGGCCCTAGGCTGTCCCGGGAAAGTGGCCAAGGCATGTGGCCGCCGCGTGGCCCACAGCGCCCCTCCCGAGCTGAGAGGGGGAGGTGGGGTGGTGGTAGCCGGCTTGCGGGCTGGCGGGTGGGTAGCCGGCGCACGGGTCGAGCCGGACCGAGCCGGGCCGGGCCGGGCCGAGCGGCTGGGTGGCCTGGGGGTGGCCACGGGTAGCGCATGACGTCATAGCACCCCACCCGACTGAGCTGGTGCGCGGGGTGGGGTGGAGGTTTGGCCGTGCAGGTGGCCTGGGTGGGAGGCCCCCCCGAGCAGCTGGCCAAGGTGGGCGGCGCGGGTGGCCGCGGGCGGCCTGGGTGCCTCGGGCTGGCAGGCTGCCGCCCACAGGAGTACACACGCGGATGGGGAATCACTAACAACCCAATCAAACCAGAGCCTGCCTTGCTCTACACTGGAGTGACAATGGCCGGCGGCGTCACCACCGGGCGGACCAACAGGGTGGAATTCAAAGTCCCACAGGGGCCTGTAATCTTACCACAATTACACTAGGAGGCCCTGTCTGATTTCCGCTAATTGTCCAACCACACAAGACAGGTTATTCAAACCACCTGTTACACCATGAGGCTCTGCCAGCTGCCTCATGGGTGAACACTGTCAACTGTCTCTTTAGCTTTTTACTGTTCCTTCCGTAAATCCTTGGCCCCAATTCACGCCAATTGGGCCTAGACACAACCCGGGATGGCGGGAGTGCCATCCCTGCTAGACAACATGGTAACGTCCGCGATTAACGGGGGTGGAGGGGGAAAACTCCCCCCCTCCATCCAGACACGTCCTAGTCCACCTGCTACCCTGCTCAGACTCCTATTTCCCGGGCTAGGGAAACTCAAAATGCCCATACCTCCTCCCTACCTTGTCTTGACCAATCAGCCCAAAGCCGGCACGGCTCCCTCGTGCCGCTCCCAATCACAGCTCTTCGTGCCAAAACTCGGCTTGGAGCACACATGCCTACTCTAATCACATGCCTCCGGCATCCCGTGACGTCACAAGGAGGGGGAGGCCTAAAAGACAGTGGCGTACTGTCTCACATGTTGGGGGAGGGGGGCAACGATCACTCCACTCTCCCCCCCACCTCTAACGGTTATAGTCAAGTATCCTCTCATTCTATTTCACAGAAACAGAAAAATTTCTGCAATTCTCTCTACAGAGCAATCACAGACTTCTGATTACACCCAAATGATAGTCCATAACATAAGCTTTCATTCAACACCCCACAAGTATATGTTAGTTTGAAAGCTTCAATTTCTAGAGTGACTAGCCTAATCTAGAAACTAGGAAAACTAGCTGAGAGAATCTAGATTCCCTCACAAACACAATGTTGCACTATCAGCAAGAGAATATATATCTATAAACATGTGCAAGGAAAATCAGCGTATGATTGCAATAACATAAATATAAGTATAAATGTTCCTTGATATACAACAATGATCAATCGATCACCCTATCAGTCCTATAACACATATGTATGTCTCTGTAGGCAATCCAGCCTACGACGGTAACTCTATACTTCAGTATACGTTCTCCTTGGCATAAAAATGGCAAACAATCACTCTCCTTTCACTGCGTCTTGCACGCTAATGACAACCAAACACTCTACCAACTCCCTACAAGTAATCATCCAGAACTTCCCTTCCACATCTGGAAGTTCACTACCATGACATCTTCACGTTCTTCCGGGTTTATCTACCAGGATCCTCCGCAACTCTTCCAGGCTGCTACACTATGAAGTCTTCCTTGAGCAATTATGGTACTTCACCACTTCTACTAGGGTCCTCCCCAGCTCTCCTGGCTGCTACACCATGAAGTTTCCTCGAACAGAACTGGAGTTTCGCCACTGGTATTACAGAAGCACGTGACACTCCTTTTCACTGCTTCTCCTCACAGCTCGAGGTCCTACACTGTGGGGCTACTCTTCAACGGAGTACACTACTCCTTCAACAGTCTTCTTGGAGTCTCTTCCACTAATTCACTCTACTGGCTCGAAGTTCTCGGCAACTTCTTCCAAAGACAAACCAGCAACCCATTGACACGCCAATAAAAACGTTTCCTTATAAACACAAAGACGAAATGCTCCACACAATGTGTTTGCATCCAACATATCTCTGATCTCTTCATGCTGTGAGAGTGGACGCCCCCGTTTGGGCAGGTCCATGCTCCTCCTGGCCATGCGGTCATTGAGGCAGCTGCCCCGCTAGGAGCTGGGCTCCCTCAGTCATCTGCCAGCGCTCAGAGGAGACGGACGTCGCTCTGTCCTCCAGGACGTTCCTCCATCTCCACTCTCTTATTTTAGGCCTTCTGCCTTACCAAAACATGTCTAACTTATCAATAAACATTCGCTACTGTCACTGGGCAAACGACCAACTACAAGTAATCACTATTAACTGGCTAAAAATCGTGCTTACCACAGATTGTCTAGTCGAGAACACTCTTCCTCTGAAAAAGTCTGATCAGGGCTCTACGCTCCTTGCCGTCCAGGACTTGAGACCTCATGTTCCCAGCTCGATTCCACAGCTGAAACGTCTGCACACTTCCTTTCTCTAGAAGGTATATCCAACAGGGGATCCTCTCCAACGGGAGTTCAAATGGAGCGCAGCTTCCCCCTCACGATGTCTGGTACTCAAGTGGGGTCAAAGCTCTCCCGAATTGAGCCTAACACCCCCAGCAAATTATCCACATCTCATAACCAGTCATTTATCTATTTTTTTATTCACTGCCCATTATCTTAAATTGTTTATCAAATCCAACCAACAATTTTACATCTGTATCTTCACGTCTGTATATCTCCGACCTCCTAGTAAGGACAGGCTTGATAGAATAATTCTCAAAGGAGAGACTCGTTTTCGGCTAACTGGGATCATAACAGATGGGCATCTTATATCTCCACCATTACGTCTGAAACTCCTCTGCCACAGATCTGGAAGCGTATCCTCAAGATTGCAGGTATGTTCATTCCCGATTTTTCACCGGTCCTTCACCTCCGTAGTACTCTTGTGGCGGACCCGTTGCAGGTCGCTACCGAACTGGGTTCCCACTTTTCTTCTGTTAGCTCTGGTCTTCATCTTCCCCGAATCTTTCCTTCTTCGTAAACCTGTCCTTGAGTCTCGTCCTTTAGATTTCTGCACTCGTCTTCAACTTCCCTATAACGATCCCTTCTCTCTCTCTGAACTTCGTTCTGCCCTGGCCCTCTGCAGTTCTACGGCGGCAGGCTCCGATGGTATTCATTATGAGATGCTTCGCCATCTCCTTCCGTGAACGTTTCAGTATTTACTGAGTCTGTATAATCGGATCTGGGAGTCGTCGTCAGTCCCTGAGGACTGACTCGATGCCGTTGTCCTCCCTGTTCGCAAACCAGGGTCTCTCGGAACATCCCCTAAGGACTTTCGCCCTATTGCCCTCACAAGTTGTGTCTGTAAACTCTTTGAACGAATGGTTAACGTTCGTCTAATGTGATTCCTGGAACACCATCACCTCCTCTCCCCTTCTCCATTTGGTTTCCGCAAGTGCCGCAGCACGACAGATGTCCTGGTGAACTTGGAGGTCTATATTCATACTGCTTTTGCTGCGAAGACCTCCGTTGTTGCCGTCCTTTTTGATCTGAAAAAGGCTTACAACACCACTTGGCGATATCATATTCTATCCCAGCTTCATTCTTTTGGCCTTCGTGGTCATTTCCCTCTCTTTCTCTGTAGCTTCCTATATCGTCATTCCTTTCGGGTGCAGCTTGGTACCGCTCTCTCTGTCTCTTTTTAGCAATACGAAGGTGTACCCCAGGAGGCCTGGTCGACGAAGGGGCCGCGGAGACGCTAAGCCCCGGAAGCACCTCAAGGAAGCACCTCTAGGTAGCCCCAGGGTAGTGTTCTGAGCACTACTCTTTTTCAGGTTGCCCTCAATGGTCTTCTTTCCTCTCTTCCTTCAGGCGTCTTCTCCGCTCTCTATGTCAATGATCTTAGCCTTTGCTGTCAGGGTGATGATTCGCCTCTCCTTCAACACCGGCTTCAGCTTGCGATTGATGCCGTGTCATCTTGGGCCATCAATCATGGTTTCAAGTTCTCTACTACTAAGACTTGTGCCATGACTTTTACTCGGAAACTGGGTCGTTCTTCGTCCCTCTTTGTCACTTTATGGTCATCCCCTTGAGTACAAAAATTCCGTGAAGCTTTTGGGGTTATTCTTTAACACTCGTTTGTCTTGGTCTCCCCATATCTCTTACCTCCGTGTTGAGTGCTTTAAGGCCCTTGCCCTCCTTTGGGAATTATCCCATACTTCTCGGGGAGTGGATAGGGGCACTCTCCTTGCTTTACATTCCTCTCTCGTCCTGTCTAAGCACGATTATGGTTGCCCTGTTTACTCGTCTGCTTCTCCTTCTACTCTTCGCTGTTTTGATGCTTTGCACCATACTGGGTTGCGCCACAGTTCTGGTGCCTTTCGTTCGACTCCCGTCCTTAGCTTGTATGTTGACACTGGTTTCCTGTCTCTCCAGGACCGCCGTGATATGGCTCTGGCGAGGTTGCGTATTGGCCATACTCGCTTAACCCATGGTCAATTGATGGAGCGCCGCCCTGCTCCTTATTGTCGTAATTGCATTGTCCCACTTACGGTCGTACATGTCCTTCTTGAATGTCTTGACTTCCAGGACGAGAGTATGTCTTGCTTTCCGACCGCCCCTCACCGTCACCTGTCCCTCAATAGAAATCTTGGTGGCTCGGATACTTTTGATATCGTTCGCCTTATGCGTTTTTGTTCTCGTATTGGCATCCTTAGTGATATTTAGCGCCCTCTGATTATTCCGCATACATAGCATTCCTGGTTTGGTGCCTTCTTTTGATAGATACTTACTTGCGTTGCTGAGCCACAGCAACGCGTTGCTGGGTTCTGCTAGTAGCCCAAATAAAACTGAAATTAGCAATAACCTGTATATGGACAATTTCCAAGGAACAAACAGCAGTGAAAGTAAATTGCTGAACATATATGACGAGGCGAATCGAGAATTATTGGGAGCAAATATGCCTCTCCAGTCGTGGGTCTCCTACAATGTCAATTAAATCAACTGATCGAAACAGAATTTCCTGTCTACAAGATACCCCAGAAGACAAAGGTACTAGGCGTCGAATGGGATACGACTGCAGATCTGTTGACAATCAAGTCGCTGGAGCCAGATAATACCATCCTAACAATGAGAAAATTATTATCCCAAGTCAGCAAACCCTACGACCCATTGGGACTAGTATGTCCAATATTGATAAATGGAAAGTTGATAATGCAGGATAACAGAAGATAGGCTGGGATGATCTTCTAACACCTGCCTTACAGGAAAAATGGCAGGGGCTATTGAAAGATTTAAGTGTCCTAGAGTCTGTCAAGTTCCTTCAGAACATAGTAAATGAAAAACAACCAATTTAGCTATATGTATTCTGTGATGCCTCATGAAAGACTTATGGCACAGTAGCTTACCTGGAATCAAATGGGCAAGCCAATTTGCTTACCTCAAAGGCCAGACTGGCACCTTTAAAGAAACGATCATTGCCACAACTGTAGTTAACAGCCCTCCTGTTAGGAGTATGATTGGCTCATTATCTGATCAAGGCCTTAAGCAACTTCCACTTTAAAAAAAACAGTGGCATGGTCAGATAATGAGGCAGTGCTACAGTGGGTGAAAAACAATAACAGTAAAAATCTTTACGTGAGGAACCGCATTAAGGAAATATGAGAGTTGTCGGAAGGTTATGAACTGAAATATGTACTTACCAAAAAGAATCCAGCTGACTATCTCTCCCAAGGCCTGACTTTACGGCAAATAACCAAACCAGAGATGAGGTTCAATGCACCTCAGTGGCTAGTCAGTGACCAGTAGCCTGAACAAAAGCCACAAGTCATTGTGACCAATGTCACTGTTCCCACTGAGAATCCAGAACCATCTCGGACTTTGGTAATTGATCCTAATCGGTACTCTGAACTGAATAAACTAATAGGTGTCACCCAGTGGTGTTTGATTTTCTAAAGAAAATAGAAATGCAGCATCAATTCCTAAGTGCCCTAAGGTACTAGGTCAAAAGAGCCCAAACAGACACATTTGGGATAGAATTTGCCAATGTCCCTAAGAAACTTCAAAATGATCTGGGGGTCTGGATAAACACCAACAATTATAACTTAATAATGAGGAGGTCGTTTACAGCATGCGAACATAGATCTGGAAGCAAAAAATCCAATATTCCCTCCTCGTCGTCAGATAATAAGCAAGCTAATTGTGTTACATATACACAAACACAACACTCTGCATGGTGGGGTATTAGATACCCTCACAGACTTAAGACAACAGTACTAGCTTCCCTAAGGTAGGCATACTGTAAAAACCATAATTAAATCCTGTGTAATTTGCTGGAGATACGATAACAGAGTGTGTCCATAACCGGGGCCTCCTCCACCCCCAAAGGAACGAGTTGTACATATTCATCCCTTTGAGACTACAGGAGTGGATTTCACAGGAGCACTAACACTGTCAGGCACCAAGGACAAAATTCCAGTGAAGGCATATATCTGCCTATTCACCTCTGCCACAACATGGGCAATACATCTAGAAGTGTCTCCCGATATGAGTGCTGAGGCATTCTTACAAGCTTTCCGCAGGTTTGCTTCATATAGATCCTGTGCTAAGTTAATGATCTCAGACAATGGGTACAACTTAACACTTCCTGGATTTTCGACTTGGACTTACGGGCGGTTTGCCTAAACGCTTGTCGGATCACGACGTAAATTTACGGACCGTGTTATATTGGGTATTTACTACTCGATCGACTTGGGGTTTGTATGAATATGTTTGCCATTAAATTTTTGTTTTCTCTAATAGGCACTGTGCCTATTTGAGAAAACGGCAATGTATTGTAACTTAGAGGAGAGACTATTGAATTGGTGACACAACGAGGGTAATCGTGCACTCCACACACTCTTGTGTTGGCCGCGATCATGATTCTACATTTATATGCATATGTCTGTGTAGAGAATTTTATTCCGAACACTATACAAACAAAAAAAACGGAGTGAAACAAATATAAACTTGAAAAAACATGAGCAAAGTAAAAACTTTTTACGCTCCCTTCTTCTTTTCTTGGCAGGAGAACCATGCCTGAGGAAAATCTGGAACCACCCAAAGGTGTACACTGCCCTAAATCAACGGCAGTGACTTTAGAAATTAATACCTCCCAGAGCACCATGGCACAGAGGCTTCTATGAATGCAGGATTGGTACAGTGAAACGTTCTCTACGGAAAACTATACGGAAAATGCCAATAGATTGACCTGCAGGAGCTCCAAACCATTGTCATAGAAATAGAAGCACGAGTTAATAACCGACCACTTACCTACCTCTCTGATGATGTTTCGCTATGTGAACCATTAAGTCCAGCTCATCTGATGTATGTGGTCCTCTCAGAACTCTAGTGTCCCTTATGGACGAGGAACCAGAAGATCCTTCATATGTCTGAGAGAGTGACTTCGTACAATGTTTCAAATATCTTTCAGGAGTGATAAGTCAGTGGAATGACGTATGGACTCGAGAATACCTTATTGCTCTGAGGGAGAATAACTATGGGGCAAACAACCCCTACAACAGAATTAACTTGAACCCTGGTGACATAGTTCTGGTGGACAGAGATGGGCCACGCTCAGAGTGGCCTATAAGCCAAATAGTCTCTGTTCATCCAGACAGTTAGGGCATCTTGAGAATAGTAAAAGTAAAATGTCAAGAAAACACTTCTCTTAAACCATTAGAGAAATTAGTTCCTTAAGAACTGACAGGAAAAGAAGACGTTCTACGACTCCAGCACCCGAAGTGCCAGTACGGGACATCTGGCCAGAGCGGACTGCTGCACATTAGTGCAATCTCAAATTAAAGAAACTATAATTCTGAGGGCGAGGAATAAAGCGATTGCAGTCCTTACCATGGCTTCGACCCTTATTCCGCCCCCCCCTCCCCCAGCTGGAATTATGTCGGAAATCCAATACACATGTTAACTATAGTAACCCCTTAACAATATAGAGAATGGGATACTGTGACGTCTTCACACAACACGGAATATATTAACTCTCATTTCTTTTAAAACTTCAGTCTAGTGTTTAAACTTAATAAAATAGTATTTACTAGGATTGACTATAAATAAATACATCACAAAGTATAGCTTGACTCCCATGTTACTGTTAAATAAAATCAGAGTTAGAACCAGCATATTATTGAAACCCAGCTGAGGGAGGGAGACAGCTCGGTCACGTGCACACAGCGGTGCACGTGGTGTGTGAGGAACTCAACAAGAGGTTCCAGGAGGTCTTCACAATAGAACAGGGTGAGGTCACTGTGCTAGGAGAAAGGGAGGTAAACCAGGCGGCCTTGGAGGAGTTCAAAATTACGAGAGAGGAGGTCAAGAGACACCTGCTGGATCTGTTGGTCCAGATGGGATCTCACCATGGGTACTGAAAGAGTGTGCAGAGGCACTTTGCTTGCCACTCTCCATTGTGTATAGTAAGTCACTAGAGACGGGAGACCTACCAGAAATATGGAAGACGGCGAATGTGGTCCCAATATACAAAAAGGGCGACAGACAAGAGGCACTGAACTACAGGCCAGTGTCCTTGACTTGTATACCATGCAAGGTGATGGAGAAGATCGTGATAAAAAACCTGGTAACACATCTGGAGAGAAGGGACTTCGTGACAAATCGCCAACATGGGTTCAGGGAGGGTAAATCTTGCCTTACAGGCTTGATAGAATTCTACGATCAGGTGACACAGATTAAGCAAGAAAGAGAGGGCTGGGCGGACTGCATTTTCTTGGATTGTCGGAAAGCCTTTGACACAGTACCGCATAAGAGGCTGGTACATAAGCTGGAGAGACAGGCAGGTGTAGCTGGTAAGGTGCTCCAGTGGATAAGGGAGTATCTAAGCAATAGGAAGCAGAGAGTTACGGTAAGGGGCGAGACCTCCGATTGGCGTGAAGTTACCAGTGGAGTCCCACAGGACTCTGTACTCGGTCCTATCTTGTTTCTGATATATGTAAATGATCTCCCGGAGGGTATCGATTCATTTCTCTCAATGTTTGCGGACGGTGCTAAAATTATGAAAAGGATTAAAACAGAAGAGGACTGTTTGAGGCTTCAAGAAGACCTAGACAAGCTGAAGGAATGGTCGAACAAATGATTGTTAGAGTTTAACCCAACCAAATGTAATGTAATGAAGATTGGTGTAGGGAGCATGAGGCCAGATACAAGGTATCATCTGGGAGAGGTAATTCTTCAGGAGTCAGAGAAGGAAAAAGACTTGGGGGTTGATATCACGCCAGATCTGTCTCCTGCAGCACATATCAAGCGGATAACATCAGCGGCATATGCCAGGCTGGCCAGCATACGAACGGCATTCAGAAACTTGTGTAAAGAATCATTCAAAACTTTGTATACCACATATGTCAGGCCAATCCTGGAGTATGCAGCCCCAGCATGGAGTCCATATCTAGTCAAGGATAAGACTAAACTGGAAAAGGTTCAAAGGTTTGCCACCAGACTAGTACCCAAGCTGAGAGGTATGAGCTACGAGGAGAGACTACGGAAATTAAACCTCACTTCGCTGGAAGACAGAAGAGTTAGGGGGGACATGATCACCACATTCAAGATTCTCAAGAGAATTGATAGGGTAGATAAAGACAGTCTATTTAACACAAGGGGAACACGCACAAGGGGACACAGGTGGAAACTGAGTGCCCAAATGAGCCACAGAGATATTAGAAAGAACTTTTTTAGTGTCAGAGTGGTTGACAAATGGAATGCATTAGGGGGTGATGTGGTGGAGGCTGACTCCATACACAGCTTCAAATGTAGATATGACAGAGCCCGATAGGCTCAGGAATCTGTACACCTGTTGATTGACGGTTGAGAGGCGGGACCAAAGAGCCAGAGCTCAACCCCCGCAAACACAACTAGGTGAGTACAACTAGGTGAGTACAGCAACTTGTAAACAAACACATGAGTCAGGAAGCACTCCCTCACAACTTTTACAACACAGAACAGTTCTTCCAACGAGCTTCAACACTGGATCCTCTACGATCAGACCAACTGAAGATCTCATTAACAATGCGAAGAACAATTTTCGGTATTTCTATTGCATTTAATACTGGCCATTATTATTGTAGGAAATATCGTGAAGACATGGGGCTAAAACCCGAAACAACGTGAGTTTACTCAGTATTACTTTACACTAATATTCATGTTATACCTGTGCTTTATATTTTAATGTGTCACCACTAATGTTATACATTCGGCAGGTAAGCTTGTGATATGAAGATAAGAAGCTGAGCTTTTTTTCTAAATAGATATAAATAATTGCCTGCTAGGACTTTCCCATAGGGTCCATCTTGAGTTATCTTGACATAATTTCGGGGCTTAGCGTCCCCACGCCCTGGTCCTCGACCAGGCCTCCTATTTGTTGCACACCCCTCAGGAAGTAACCCTTAGCAGCTGTTTAACTCTCAGGTACTTATTTACTGCTAGGTAACAGGGGCATCAGGATGAAAACGCTTTGCCCATTTGTCTCTGCCTCCACCAGGGATCGAACCCGGAACCTCAGGACTACGACTCCGAAGCGCTGTCCACCCAGCTGTCAGGCGCCCGGACAATCCGGACTCAGTCCGGACACCCGCTTCCCGGCGTTCCCCGAGGAACAATTTTCAATAAGTGTTAATTGTCATGATTCCATCGATGATTAAGGGGGTTGTGGTATCTCTAGCAAAGTTATATATCAATGTACAGTTCCAAGGCCTTTGTCTCTTTGGGATGTAATGGGTGGTCAGAAACCTGTCATTCCCTGAAAATGACACCTTCCGTCGTCCTCTTCGTTTGGTAATTTACGATGAAAGTTACAGCCAAAAAGAAAGTTATCACAACTTGGCTAATTGGAAGCCAGTAATGATTAAATATAACATAAAACCCAGTATGTTTTAGTCATCAAAGGAGTTAAAATAGCCGACCTTCAACTCACCACACACATGAGCCCCAAGGGAATAACAGATAAGGTGAACGTCTTGGGATCTGTGGCCCGTGAGGACCTGAAGCCAGTGGATGAGGTGGGCCACTTCCAGATCGACCACCCGGGCGTTGGCCACCGACTGTTCGTACATCCCCAACAACCCGTCAGTCCAGTTCATCATCATCATCACGTTGTAATCTACTACATGCAGGAAGGCACAAGCAATGTTCTGCCAGTGAATTAGATGTGAACACTTTGGATAAATATCTAACCATATTTTAACATGCAAATCCATCTCTTTCATGAATAGATATTAGAAGTTTTTTTTAAGGATGGAATGTTTAATGTGCATGGATTGAGAGCAGCAAAGCTGTAAGAAAATCTCTGAAAATGCATGAAAGGTGAGCCTCTGTTGTTCTCCAGGGAAGTTCCCTGTATGTTGGTGCTCCAGGTACAGTTTAAGTATCAGATTGGTCATGCTGGAATGTTTTTTACAGAGAGCCTCGTATATTACAGGACCGGCATCAACCATCCAAATATCTCTGCTATCACACAAAATTTGTCAATGCATAAAAATAAAAAAATGAAAGTTCTACTTACCATCATCCAAGGAGCATCTTTATCAGTGAGGTACCTGTACAAAGTTATTTTTGTCTTCCTCTTTGGCCTGAGCGAAGAATTGCGGATATTCTGGAATTGTAGCGCAGATACACTCACCTCCCTTCAGGTCCTCGCTGGAGTAAAACCTATAAACTACACCAATGCCCTCACGCGACTCCGGCTGATTGACGGGGCGATACCGATTGATTGATGGGGCGATACCACGGGTGGAAGAAGTCAGCAGTCGTTCGTCTCCAGCCAACCAAGCTCCCCAAAGCAGATTTTCTCGAGAGGTTTATTACATGTGCCTAGAGGAGCGATGTCATAATTAAACGTCATGTCCTAGAGAAGACGACTCACAGGCGAGAAGGTAACGCTTTGTGTAAAATAAGAATGTTAGATTTATAGCTGTTTAAACTGCAAATACATATTTAACACAGTCCATGCCTGATTAAAATCCGACTGTCTGAATAGTGTTAATTATGGAAATATTCCATTCACTTGGGTCTTGAACCATGGACCCATACATGTGAGGCCTTAGCTCTATCGATACGATGAGAGCTTTGTACATGCGTGGCTCTATTGACACGTGTGGGATTCAAGTATCGAGAGACATTCAGCCCAGGTATATA
The DNA here is from genome assembly GCF_040958095.1 of Procambarus clarkii. Classification (NCBI taxonomy): domain Eukaryota; kingdom Metazoa; phylum Arthropoda; class Malacostraca; order Decapoda; family Cambaridae; genus Procambarus; species Procambarus clarkii. Next base: position 31,441,703 of record NC_091156.1, on the reverse strand, counting down.
AAATGTTTATTTCCACGAAGTGTGAATGACAATTTCAGGGAAGTATGGCTGCCATGTATTGAGTCTGTACTCACCTAATTGTACTCGCCTAATTGTGCTTGCAGAGGTTGAGCTCTGGCTCTTTGGTCCCCGCCTCTCAACTGTCAATCAACTGATGTACAGATTCCTGAGCTTACTGGGCTCTATCATATCTACATTTGAAACTGTGTATGGAGTCAGCCTCCACCACATCAGTGCCTTATGCATTTTAACTGTTAACTACTCTGACACTGAAAAAGTTCTTTCTAACGTCCCAGTGGCTCATTTGGGTACTCAGTTTCCACCCATGTCCCCTTGTTCGCGTACCCCCAGTGTTAAACAGTTTATCTTTATCAACCCTGTCAATTCCTCTGAGAATTTTGTAGGAAGTGATCATGTCTCTCCTTACTCTTCTGTTTTTTAGTGTCGTGAGGTGCATTTCTCACAGCCTTTCTTCGTAACTCATGCCTCTTTGTTCTGGGACTAGCCTAGTGGCATATCTCTGAACTTTTTCAAGCTTCGCCTTGTGCTTGACAAGGTACGGGCTCCATGCTGGGGCTGCATACTCCAGGATTGGTCTTAAATATGTGGTAGACAAGGTTCTGAATGATTCCTTACAGAGGTTCCTGAAGTCACTTCTGATGTTAGCCAGCCTCGCATATGCCTCAGGTGATATTCTTTTGATGTGGGCTTCTGGAGAGAGGGTTAGTGTGATGTCAACTCCAACAGCATTCTCTCTGTCTGTTTCATGAAGGACTTCATCTCCCATTCTGTATCCTGTGTCTGGCCTCCTGTTTCCACTGCCTAGTTTGATTACCTTACATTTACTCGGGTTGAATTTTAGTAGCCATTTGTTGGACCATTCATGCAGTCTGTCTAGGTCATCTTGTAGTCTCATACGTCTTACTCCGTCTTAATCCTCCTCATAATTTTTGTATCATCAGCAAACAATGAGAGGAATGATTCTATGCCATCTGGAATGTCATTTACGTATATAAGAAACAGTATGAGTCCAAGGACTGAACCCTGCGGGACCCCACTGGTGACGTCTCGCCAATCTGAGACCTCGCCCCGCAAAGTGACTTGCTGCCCTCTGTTACTTAGGTACTCCCTTATCCAATAGAGTACCTTCCCTTTCACTCCTGCCTGCATCTCCAGCTTTCGCACTAGTCTCTGGTGTGGCACTGTGCCAAGGGCTTTCTGTGGCACTGTGTCATAGGCCAAAAATATTCAGTCTGCCCACCCCTCTCTTTCTTGTCTGATTCTTGTTGCCTGGTCGTAGAATTTAATTAATCCTGTGAGGCATGACTTGCCATACCTGAAACCATGTTGGTGTTATGTCACAAAGTTCCTTCGCTCCAGATGTTCGACTAGTTTTTATCGCACAATTTTCTCCATCAGCTTGCTTGGTATGCAGGTTAGGGACACTGGTCTGTAGTTCAGTGCCTCCTGTCCATCCCCTTTCTTGTATATCGGGACTACGTTAGCTGCTTTCCAAATTTCTTGCAGTTCCCCTGTTGCCAGTGATTTGTTATACACCATGGAGAATGGCAGGCACAGTGTCTCTGCTCCTTCCATTAGTATCCATGGCGATATTCCACCCGGGCCTATAGCCTTTGTCACATCCAACTCTAGCAAAAGCTTCCTTACATCCCGCCCTGGTAATCTAAAAAATTTCTGGTGGTGCCTGGTTAACTATTCCTTCTCTTATCTCTGGAACTTCTCCTTGCTCTAATGTGAAGACTTCCTGGAACTTCATATTGAGTTCCTCACACACTTCTTTGTCGTTTGTAGTGAATTTGTCTGCCCCTATCTTCAGTTTCATTAACTGTTGTCTTTCTCCTGATGTGGCTGTGCAACAATTTTGGTTGGGTCTTAGCCTTGCTCGCCACATGTCGTTTTTATATTTCCCTTCTGCCTCTCTTCTCCCCCTGATGTATTCACTCATGGCTCTCTGGCAACCTTCTCTACTCTCAAGTGTATTTTTATTTTATATAGTTTTTCCATGCTCTTTTTCTTTGTTGTTTAGCTAGCTTATGTCTCTGATTAAACCATGGGTTTCTCATCTGCAATGAAATTTTTACCTTTTGGGCCAGGATAAGCTTTTCTGCTGCCTCCTTGCACTTTAGCATGATGTATTCCATCATGTCTTGATCCGTCTTTCCCCTTAGCTCTGATTCACGTGTTATATTCGTTAAGAATTTTCTTATCTCCTCGTAATTTACCTTATGGATTGCTAGCCTTTCACTTTCAGTTCCCTTTCTCGAGTACTTTAGCCCTTCTTCGCTCAGATACTCAAACGTCAGTACACTGTGATTCCTCAATCCTACTGGGGCCTAGAAGTCAATTTTCCTTATGTTGGAGTCATTCAGAGTGAAGACTAGGTCGATTCTCGTTGGTTCAACATTTCCCCTCATCCTAGTGGGTTTCCTGACCTGTTGGCTTAGAAAGTTTCTTGTCGCCACCTCCACTAGTTTGACTTTCCATGTATCCTCTCCTCCGTGAGGTTCCTTGATCACCCAGTCTATCCTTCCGTGATTGAAGTCCCTCCATAATGAGCAGATGGGATCGATTTCTACAGGCAGCAGAGGCTGCCCTCTCAATTATGTTATTTACTGTGTTACGGTGCTCTCTCCTATCTCTTTCGTTTGCCTGCTTTAAGAGTCATATTCAGCTCTCCCTACTGATTCTCTGATGTTCAGGGAGTCTATTGATATATGTAGCGACCAGACCGGCTGCCAGTTAAGGGAGAAAGTTACATTATAAGTTGTAAGTAAGGAGAAATGGGCGCCATGATATAAAATGAAAGAGTATCCCCTACTGCAGATATGACGTTTAGGAAGGGACACTAGCCGATCGCGGATTGGCCGACTTAGGTCGCGGGCGACCAATCAGGGCCCGCCATGACGTCACCGAGTTCCCCGGGCGGCGCCAACGTCAGAGTTGACCTGACCTCGGAAGCGAGAGGACGCGCCTCGGTCTGCTCTCAAGGATTAGAGGCTCTACAAACCTTTCTTAGTGGATTAGTGCTGGCTATCGCAGCCCATCGGATGAATTGGAGACCCCGCGCTTCTGGGAAGCAAAAAGGAACCAAGTTTATTGAGCGAAAGAGTGCCAAACTTGGAAAATATTTGGCGACGACGCTGGATGTTGAGGGCCTGAAAAGGTGTGGCGGGCAAGCCTAGCTGTGACCGGGTCACATCCACTGAGGGTTTTGGAAGGACGACACCGTGCCTAGGACAAGGAGCAACGCCTTGTGGAAGGGGCGAGTGTGGAAAAATAGTGATTGACTCAGTGCCCATCGATGAACCAGGATTGGGGTAGCTGAATCTCAGGGATTGGAACGGCGATGACGCGAAGGCTCCACGACACCTGAGGACCTGTGGAACGTTCCTGGATCGTCAGGGATCGACTCAGGAAGCGTGGGAACCTCACACCATCGAGGGACAGGCGTCTTGAGCCAGGAATGTAAGGTAGATCATTTTCCCTCCCATTACCCCTTTGCAACCCGTTCTCACACAAGACAGCACATATATGTCTTAATGCTTAAAGTCAATATGTTGAATATGAATTAGTAAATATGTGATATATTCCCAGTTACTTTTTTTCCAAGGCCCAAACTCTTCCTCACGTACCAATTTACGTCTCACAGTACCCGTCCATCAACCTAGATAGCAGAATAGTCGTGATTGGTTCAATTATAAGGAAAATTGTAGTTTCAGGTCCCACATGGGTTGTGAAATTTACCTACTGTTGTCCATGCTTTTAGAATATTACAGATCAGCTACTTCCTATTGAAGGCTCGTAGTTTTGTTTTGAGAAATATTAGTTGTTCGTAGTAAATTATAATAAGCACTAAACATTATTACATAGAATAACAGTCCGTCACCAATCTATATTATATACCATAGTTTGTGCTTTACAAATCTTTAAAGGATGTTTTGTAGGAACGCTAACAGAAAACGATGTCACGTTGGAATGCATATAGAGTAAACTACTGCAAACAGGATGGTTTTGTCTACTATACCAACTATAGGATGGGTATATTGTTCACTACCACCTGTTAGGTGGGTAAGGGGTCCAATACCACCCACAGGATGGGTATGAGGGTCAAATCCACCCACAGGATGAGTATGGGGATCACATCCACCCACAGGAAGGGTATAGGGTCCAATACCACCCACAGGATGAGTATGGCGTCCACTACAACCCACAGAATGGGTATGGGGCTCCAACCACCCATAGAATGGGTATGGGGCTCCAACCACCCATAGAATGGGTATGGGGCTCCAGCCACCCATAGAATGGGTATGGGGCTCCAACCACCCATAGAATGGGTATGGGTTCCAAAAACACCCACTGGATGTGTATGGCGTCCATTGCCGCGCGTCGACCTCGAAAACCGCAGCATTCATCTCAGAACCATGCCTATTTCACGCAGATTCCTTAATAAACGTAAGATTTTTATATGTCACAAGAAAGATAGAAATCAAAGTTTCATTCTAAATACCTTACCATGGGCATATTTAAATTTAAAGCGAAGATACGTGTACTTTTATAATAGCCGAGCTCCGACCCCGGACAGATCGATCGACCGAGCAACTCTCTCTCAGAACAATGTTTATTTCACGTGAATTCGTTAATAAACATATATGTTTTATATGTCTCAAGAAAGGCAGACATATAAGCTTCACTTTAAACACTTTACCATAGACATATTTAAAGTTCTAATGAAGATACATGTATTTTAAAAATTACGGAACTCCCACCCCGTACAGACTGAAGGACAGAGCAACTCTCTCTTAGATCAATGTTTATTTCACGTAAATTCGGTAATAAACACAAATGTTTTATATGTCTTAAGCAAGATAGAAATATGAGCTTCATTTTAAATACATTACAATGAACATATTTATAGCTCAAGTGAAGATACATATGTTTTTATAGTAGCGCTCAGTAGTTTGTCGGGCATGGAGTGCAGACGCCTACGCACTTGCCGATATATTGTATAATTAACAAACATACGCTAATAAAGCCTAAAATCTTATATGCTTCCAGAAAGACCGAGATATGAACATTATTATGGATGCACCAAATGAAATATATCATGTTCGAGAACAAAGATATATCAATTTTAAATTAAGTTTCGACTCTTGTTCGGGCGAGAGAGATGGGGCGACTCTCGCCCAATCTATTGGAGATTCTGTCCACTAAAGACCCAAAGCTACTCAAACCCTCCTAGCATTATTTAAGTAATGAAGTAATATGGTATATTTACTCCCTATAATGTCGGTGCTGAATGCAGAACATGAGAAAACATATATTTACTCCAAACTAATGTAATTTCATTATGAAATAAGTAAATAAGTAGCATCAAAGGAAGTCGACGGTCCAAGTGTCAATGTTTTGGAGCGACTTATCCAAGATATATTGTTGTTTGGAAAGTGTTTGTTGGCATATCCAGTTGTCGCACTTCTCTGCACAAATTATCACAAATTTAAATTATAATGTTAACAAGTAGAATACGTATTTTTAATAAAATCTAACATAACTAGCCAGAAAACATTTAACATTTATTAAAAAATATATGTTTGGAAGTTAAATCGACTTCATAGGACAATAGTTTTGTTATATATACTCGTTATTCATTGACATGCGTTCGCTACTTAAACTACCATGTACTGTACTTATGTAAAATCTCCCATGTCTCTTCACTCATCTCACCGAACCCTACAGGCTCTGTGATATATTGTTTAATTAATTGAGATTCACAAATAAAGCTTATAATTGTATATGTTATCAAAAAGGCAGAGCTTAGTTTAGTTCATTTATTATGCACCCCATACCCATCCTATGGGCGATAGTGGATTGTTACGGAGGCACATAATGGGCTCACGGACTGAGCCCCACAATTCATATAGCCAAGCAAGTTATAATCTTGATAAGCTAGTTACATAAGTCAATGCACATTGTCACGTCAACAATGTGCTCGAGACCGACCACAAGTACAGTTTATAATTTAAGCAACTGACATATATGGAGGGCTAGTGTCACAATTGATATATTTATCCTACACATAACCCCCTCTCCCCCATCCAATGGGCAGTGGTGGATAGGTTACAATCAAGTAATTTTTTGCGTTTTATTCAGAGATTAGATCTTATTGGGTGAGGAAAGATATTCATATTTTAAAGAAGGCTTCTTGGCTGATGCTCTCCATTGATGGAAAATATACAACCTTTTGAAAATCAATGTTAGTTTGATCTAGATATTGTAATTAACGAAAGTATTTATGTCACCAGAAAGGTAGAAATATAGGCTTCATTTAAAATCCTTTGTCATAAATATAACTGAAGTGAAAACGAAGATATATACGTTTTGATAGTTACTTGATGGCTAGCTCCGAGAGTGTGAAGCCCTGCACACCAGCCAATAAATTGTATAATTAGTTTCCATATGTTTTAATTAATCTTAAAAATCTATATGTCAGAAGAAAGAAAGATGTAGCCGTTAATGTGACAACATATAAAAATATATATCTCTTAAGTTAAATAAATAATACCACCTTATCGCCGGTGTCCGGACACATGAAAACTACCTAGGTATCGGTATCCAGCCAGGCGGGGATCACAGGCTGCACATTACTGATAAATTATGTAATGCACTACTTGTGGTCGATCTCGAACCCATTTATCATGTGACGACTTATAGTGAATTTTGTAACTAGCTCATCAAGGTTATAACTTGCTTGGCTGTATGAATTGTGGGGCTCAGTCCGTGAGCTCATCAGGCTGTGCCACAGCCTGCCACAGCCTTGAGAGCACGGAGCCTCTCTCTACATTGGCGACCCAGTCTGGCTAAAACATTGCGGGACAGTAGAACCTCAAGACTAAGGTATTTGTATCTGGTAACATAGTCGAGCAGAGAGCCATCATCCAACTGCATTTTGCGAACATTCCGCCAGGGAGGATAGAGCTTCCAATGCTTACAGTGGCTAATATGGCCAGATGATCAGACGCCATATCTGGCACTATTGACGAGGCACAGACGGTGTGGGAGACGTTGAAACCGAGACATAGATCAAGAATACCCCCGTAGATATTCGTCGGTTCAAGGTCACCCACAATCTGTGCATCATCGTGACTACCTAATAGTGACAACAGTTGGTTGCCGTTACGATTATTGAACTGCGAATTACCAATGTTCCTATGCCTAGCGTTATAATCACCTATAATGATGGTAGGCACAGTCTGAATACAGATAGGAAGGTCAGCATAATTAAACTTACAAGGTTAGTTAGTTTAGTTCATTTATTATGCACCCCATACCCATCTTGTGGGCGGTAGTGGAAAGGGTTACAGAGGCACATAATGGGCTCAGGGACTGAACCCCACAATTCATTTAGCTAAGCAAGTTACAATCTTGATGAGGTAGTTACAAAATTCAATATAAGTCGTCACATCAACAATGGGTTCGAGATCGACCTCAAGTACAGGTTCTAAAATAAGCAACTGACATATGTGGAGAGCTAGTGTCAAAATTTATATGTTTGTCCTGCACACCGCCCCCCATCCAGTGGGCAGCGGTGGATAGGTTACAATCACTTAGTTACTACCTACAGTTAGCAAACTGGGGATATTTGGCTAAAATTTCTGGTAGCAGATCATTTTGAATGAAATATTGCCACATCGCTGGAACATTGGTTATAGAATTGTCTCTAAATTCACATAACTTTTCGCACTCCATCACATAGTGACGGAGGGTGTGCGAATAATTTTGTTGACACAGTTTACATTTGGTCAGGTCTACATCGGCAAATAATGAAAATTCCCAGAGATACTTGTAACCGAGTCTAAGCCGAGCAGTAGTAACATCTAGAAGTCTGCTGATTTTATTGGATGATCCATAGATGTGTGGCTCCTCTTGCATGATAGTATGATGATAGATGGAATTACTGGTGTCAATTTCACTTTGTCTCAGATCTACAAGATCTTGTTGAAGTTCTCGGTGTACTGCTGCTCTCAGATTGCTCATTGACAATCCAAGGTTACACTCAACGGCTCCTTTAAAGGTAGATTCTTTGGCTAACTTATTAGCTCTATTAACGTGATTGCGAATACATACATACACACATACACACATACATACATACATACATACATACATACATACATACATACATACATACATACATACATACATACATACATACATACATACATACATGCATACATACATACATACATACATACATACATACATACATACATACATACATACATACATACATACATACATACATACATACATACATACACGTCCAGTCAGCATATAGCTATTTCGGGACAAAATCCAATACAGTTTATATTGGTGAGACGCCACTGTGATGAGGAGTTTAAATATCACAGGAACTGTAGGTTAATGTATGGCATAGGTGAGGTTAGATGAAGCATCTACAAGCATCAGCTGGAGGCTGATGGAGTGATGTGGAGGCTGCTGGTACTATGCCCAGATGTTGGAGGGTGAATTTGACTCTCCCACCCTCCCTCGCCCCCTCCCATATTGACCGCAGAACGTCTAAGGTTACTTTTCACTCTCGCTTACCAAGGGAATACCACCCCCCCCCCAACACACACACATGAATAAGATTCTTAACTTACAATATTTATGATTTACCGATTTGTTACTACACTGACTCTCAATTTCACAATATTGTGTAAACTTTGATGAATCGCACGTCTATGGGTCATCCAATAATGTTAGCAGACTTCTAGATGTTACCACTGCTAGGTTTAGGCTCGGCTACAAGTACCTCTGGGAATGTAACATCTGATGATGTAGATTTGACTAAATGTAAACTTTGTCAGCAGAACTATTCGTATACATTGCGTCATTATATAATGGAATGTGAAAAAATCGCGGAATTTAAAGATAACAACATCAATAGTGTCCATGAAATGTGTATAAGTACTTCATTCATAATGATGTGCTGCCCGAAATCTTAGCGAAGTATCCAAAATTTGCTTACTGTAGATAATGCATGCACATGACTGTAAAGCTGCCGCCCAGTTGGGTGGGTGTGGAGCAAGACTAGTAACTGTGCGACTCCTCATAGATGTAAAGTGCCTTTTATAGTGACTGTTGTGAGCCTCTTGTTGAATTACTTGTGACACAAAAGATTACGGATGTGTGTATTTGGGTGATTAAATATGTATGTGTATGTATATATGTATACGTATGTATATGTACATGTATGCATAAGTATGTGTACATTAATAATTTTGTAACTAGCGTCAAAAGATTGTTATTTGCTTAGCTAGACGAACTAGAGGGTTCAGTACCTGAACCGATTATGTGCCTCTGTAATCCTTTACACCACCGCCCACGGGATGGGTATTATGGGGTGCATAATAAAGAAAGAAAATGAATGGACCGAACCCTTCAATTCATTTAGCTAAGCAAGTTGGCAAACACAACTGTACCGTACAGTGTTATATATTTATTTCAGTTTGAACAATTTTTAACATTAAAGGATAAATCCTTTAACTGGTTGAAATTGGTTTTAACATTCGAGATCTAATTTGTTGATGTTAAATAATATAAGGTTCAAATTTATTAAGATAAATACTTTAAAAACTATTTATATTTGATACCAACAGTATCACGTTAAGAGAAGCGTCTCGCCTTGCTAACCCAAGTATAAAATATATAAAGAAACGGTGCAACTGTACTGGTATCTGCAGTACAAATATATGCCCTTATTTAAAGAAAAAATAAACTGCACCAATCACTGCCACTCCTCACACCAATGCAACAATAAGGAGAGTGATAACAGTGCTTCACATTCGACAATGTTAAATTATTCAACAGATGACGAGATAATGAACATTGGAACAAATGTACAGCTCTCTGACCTTCATATAAAATCTGCATGTGACCTCATCAAACAAACTGTGCCAAGCATAGAAGGCCTTCATGACCCAGCGTTGTAGCGGGACCTCTCCTGGCCAGTTACAACTGGTGAATTTATTCAAATTATCCAAGTTGATGGTTGTCACTGGGTCACCGTTTCCATCATTGGAGTAACTGGACAAATTAACATATACGACACCAGGCATAAATTACCATCCAAATCGACTGAAGTTATCTTGTATGCTCTTGCTAATTGCCAGGATGATAAGCTGATATGCAATATAATGAATGTCCTCAGACACATGGACTCAAGTATGAGTGGGGTACATGCTGTGGCGTTTGCTGCATCACTTGCAAGTGGTGTAGATCCGGTGAACCTCATATGATATGCAGAATATGAGACAACATCTTCAAGATAACTTTAAAGGAAAGTGTCTCATCTCATTCCCTGCAGCTCAGACACTGAGAAGAAAACGAATCATCCGGTCATGCTCGATGGAAGTGTACTGCATTTGCAGAAAGCCAAATGATTTGAAGCTGATGGTATGCTGTGACCGTTGCAATATTTGGCACCATGGATCATGTGTAGGTGTTACAGAATGTAATGATGATTCGTGGAGTTGTTTCTTGTGCGCTAGCAAGTTGCGAATTATAATTTAAAATATTTAATTAATACATTATAATTATTATTATAACCTTACCAAATGCTTTGCTGAATCAAATAATGTTATTACTTTCAATGTGTTACAATAGCATAATTAAGTGCTGCAAGTGTCAGGTCTTTTATATAGTCGGTATTTGTTATATTCTGTACTCTTTTTATGTTATTTAAATTTCAAATAGAAATAGTTTTTAAAGTATGTATCTTAATAATTTTGAACCTTTTATTATTGAACATCAACAAATTAGATTTCGAATATTAAAACCAATTTCAACCAATTAAAGGATTTATCCTTTAATGTTAAAAATTTTTCAAACTGAAATAAATATATAACACTGTACGGTACAGTTGTGTTTAATTATGTTTTGCGATTCCTTTGGAAAAGGTATTTGTGCACCAAGTACTACTAGGTCATTATGAGATATGCTGAATGTTGTCAATATACCATCTGAATACGCTTCACTTTGCGTTAATCATTGGACGTCCTAATGATTAAGGTCCCCAAAAGGACTTAATCAGGCCTCAGTGAATATTTTTACTCTCCCTCTCTCTCTCTCTCAGAGCATCCCCTTATGTGTTGTATGTGGGTGCTGAAGTTCAGTCTCTTGTCTATGTATAGGTGAAGGAACTTTCCATAATTGTTATTGCTAATGTTTACTTGTAATACTGGGTATACATCCGGTGTTCTTACCCTCGACCGCGGCGAGGGTAAGCCGCGGTCGTATGGTCTGAAACCCACAAATATTTACAATGGGGGGGTGGGGGATAACATTTCTTCAAGCACGCGCACACAAATGAACTATGTTACTTAACTGGAAGCACTCGTACAACAAAATTTACACGATTTCTCAGGATAATTATACTTCTTACCAGTATATATACAGAATAGTACCTAGGAGGTTCTCTTCAATGATATCTAAGATAATTAAAAGAACCCAAGAAAACTACTGTGGAAATTTGCAGGACAAACATATCAATTGTGACACTAGCTCTCCACATATGGCATTTGCTTAATTTAGAAACTGTACTTGTGGTCGATCTCGAACCCATGTTGTTGCTGTGATGATGTGTTATGAATTTTGTGGCTAGCTCCTTTAAGATTGTAACTTGCTTAGATAAATAAATTGTGTGTTCAGTCCCTGAACCCATTATGTGATAAATTAACTAAACTAAAAACTATAGTATGGCGACGAAACCTGAACTGCATAATGTAAATAGGGATTAACCAGAAAAATAAATAGGTGAAGAATAACACCAGGTAACTGTAAAGCTACCGCCCAGTTGGGTGGGTGTGGAGCACATGTCTGTAAAGCTGCCGCCCAGTTGGGTGGGTGTGGAGCACATGACTGTAAAGCTACCGCCCAGTTGGGTGGGTGTGGAGCACATGTCTGTAAAGCTGCCGCCCAGTTGGGTGGGTGTGGAGCAAGACTAGTAACTGTGCGACTCCTCATAGATGTAAAGTGCCTTGTATAGTGACTGTTGTGAGCCTCTTGTTGAATCACTTGTGACACAAAAGATTACTGATGTGTGTATTTGTGTGGGTGATTAAATATGTATGTGTATGTATATATGTATGTGTATGTATATATGTATACGTATGTATATGTACATTTATGCATAAGTATGTGTACATTAATAATTTTGTAACTAGAGTCAAAAGATTGTTATTTGCTTACCTAAACGAACTAGAGGGTTCAGTTCCTGAACCGATTATGTGCCTCTGTAATCCTTTACACCACCGCTCACGGGATGGGTATTATGGGGTGCATAATAAAGAAAGAAAATGAATGGACCGAACCCCCACAATTCAATTAGCTAAGCAAGATACAATCTTGATGAGCTAGTTACAAAATTCACTATAAGTCGTCACATCATAAATGGGTTCGAGATCGACCACAAGTAGTGCATTACATAATTTACAGTAATGTGCAGCCTGTGATCCCCGCCTGGCTGGATACTGATACCTAGGTAGTTTTCATGTGTCCTGACACCGGCGATAGGGTAGTATTATTTATTTAACTTAAGATATATATTTTTAAATGTTGTCACATTAACGGCTACATCTTCCTTTCTTCTGACATATAGATTTTTAAGATTAATTAAAATATATGGAAACTAATTATGCAGTTTATTGGCTGCTGTGCAGGGCTTCACACTCTCAGAGCTAGCCATCAAGTAACTATCAATACGCATATATCTTCGTTTCACTTCAGTTATATTTATGACAAAGGATTTTAAATGTAGCCTATATTTCTACCTTTCTGATGACAAATACTTTCGTTAATTACAATATCTAGATCAAACTAACATTGATTTTCAAAAGATTGTATATTTTCCATCAATGGAGAGCATCAGCCAAGCAGCCTTCTTTAAAATTTAAATATCTTTCCTCACCCAATAAGATCTAATCTCTGAATAAAACGCAAAAAACGACTTGATTGTAACCTATCCACCGCTGCCCATTGGATGGGGGAGAGGGGGTTATGTGTAGGATAAACATATCAATTGTGACACTAGCCCTCCATATATGTCAGTTGCTTAAATTATAAACTGTACTTGTGGTCGGTCTCGAGCACATTGTTGATGTGACAATGTGCATTGACTTTTGTAAGTAGCTTATCGAGATTATAACTTGCTTGGCTATATGAATTGTGGGGCTCAGTCCCTGAGCCCATTAGGTGCCTTTGTAACACTCCACTATCGCCCATACGATGGGTATGGGGTGCATAATAAATGAACTAAACTAAGCTCTGCCTTTTTGATAACATATACAATTATAAGCTTTATTTGTGAATCTCAATTAATTAAACAATATATCACAGAGCCTGTAGGGTTCGGTGAGATGAGTGAAGAGACATGGGAGATTTTACATAAGTACAGTACATGGTAGTTTAAGTAGCGAACGCATGTCAACGAATAACGAGTATATATAACAAAACTATTGTCCTATGAAGTCGATTTAACTTCCAAACATATATTTTTTAATAAATGTTAAATGTTTTCTGGCTAGTTATGTTAGATTTTATTAAAAATACGTATTCTACTTGTTAACATTATAATTTAAATTTGTGATAATTTGTGCAGAGAAGTGCGACAACTGGATATGCCAACAAACACTTTCCAAACAACGATATATCTTGGATAAGTCGCTCCACAATATTGACGCTTGGACCGTCGACTTCCTTTGATGCTACTTATTTACTTATTTCATAATGAAATTACATTAGTTTGGAGTATATATATATGTTTTCTCATGTTCTGCATTCAGCACCCACATTATAGGGAGTAAATATACCATATTACTTCAATTATTAAATAATGCTAACAGGGTTTGAGTAGCTTTGGGTCTTTAGTGGACAGAATCTCCAATAGATGGGGCGAGAGTCGCCCCATCTCTCTCGCCCGAACAAGAGTCGAAACTTAATTTAAAAATGATATATCTTTGTTCTCGAACATGATATATTTCATTTGGTGCAATCATAATAATGTTCATATCTCGGTCTTTCTGGAGGCATATAAGATTTTAGGCTTTATTAGCGTATGTTTGTTAATTATACAATATATCGGCAAGTGCGTAGGCGTCTGCACTTCATGCCCGACAAGCTACTGAGCGCTACTATAAAAACATATGTATCTTCACTTGAGCTATAAATATGTCTATTGTAATGTATTTAAAATGAAGCTCTTATTTCTATCTTACTTAAGCCATACAAAACATTTGTGTTTATTAACGAATTTACGTGAAATAAACATTGATCTGAGAGAGAGTTGCTCTGTCGTTCAGTCTGTACGGGGTGGGAGCTCCGTAATTTTTAAAATACATGTATCTTCATTAGAACTTTAAATATGTCTATGGTAAAGTGTTTAAAGTGAAGCTTATATGTCTGCCTTTCTTGAGACATATAAAACATATATGTTTATTAACGAATTCACGTGAAATTAACATTGTTCTGAGAGAGAGTTGCTCGGTCGATCGATCTGTCTGGGGTCGGAACTCGGCTATTATAAAAGTACACGTATCTTCGCTTTAAATTTAAATATGCCCATGGTAAGGTATTTAGAATGAAGCTTTGATTTCTATCTTTCTTGTGACATATAAAAATCTTACGTTTATTAAGGAATCTGCGTGAAATAGGCATGGTTCTGAGATGAATGCTGCGGTTTTCGAGGTCGACGCACGGCAATGGACGCCATACACATCCAGTGGGTGTTATTGGACCCCATACCCATTCTATGGGTGATTGGAGCCTCATACCCATTCTATGGGTGGTTGGAGCCCCATACCCACTCTTTGGGTGGTTGGAGCCCCATACCCATCCTGTGGGTTGTAGTGGACGCCATACTCATTCTGTGGGTGGTATTGGACCCCATACCCTTCCTGTGGGTGGATGTGATCCCCATACTCATCCTGTGGGTGGATGTGACCCTCATACCCATCCTGTGGGTGGTATTAGACCCCTTACCCACCTAACAGGTGGTAGTGGACAATATACCCATCCTGTAGTTGGTATATTAGACAATGCCATCCTGTTTGCAGTAGTTTACCCTTATAGACAATCCAACGTGACATCGTTTTCTGTTAGCGTTCCTACAAAACATCCTTTAAAGGTTTGTAAAGCACAAACTATGGTATATAATATAGATTGGTGAAGGACTGTTATTCTATGTAATAATTTTTAGTGCTTATTATAATTTACTACGAACAACTAATATTTATCAAAACAAAACTACGAGCCTTCAATAGGAAGTAGTTGATCTGTAATATTCTAAGAGCATGGACAACAGTAGGTAAATTTCACAACCCATGTGTTACCTGAAAACTACAATTTTCCATATAATTGAACCAATCACGACTATTCTGCTATCTAGGTTGACGGACGGGTACTGTGAGATGTAAATTGGTACGTGAGGAAGAGTTTGGGCCTTGGAAAAAAAAGTAACTGGGAATATATCACATATTTACTAATTCATATTCAACATATTGACTTTAAGCATTAAGTCATATATGTGCTGTCTTGTGTGAGAACGGGTTGCCCCTTTGTGCGAGTAGGCTAGTTAGGCCACAATATTTACTTATGTATGTGGCAATAGGACATTAATTCTTTAGTAGTAGAATAGGTTGCAAGGCAGCTTGTGTCCAGGACTGTCAGAGGGGACAGTGTGTATGGATGGCACGACAGTGAAGAAGAGGCGCCGACGTGGTGAAGAGGCCCTCCTGTGAGAGAGTGTGGGACTCCTGTCTTTCTGCCCAGTTGAAGGAGTGTTGGAGGTCGTGGAAGAAGAGGCTGACGATCTCCAGACTTATTATCCTTATTTTCATATTCATGAAATCAATTATTGATCTCATTTTGTTCTTTTAATTAAGTTCATTCTAATTATAGGTTAAAACTAAGCTAATTAAAATTTATTATCTTTAAGATTATTTTACTTTACAATTATCATTTGTCAAATTTTTTTTTATATATTCATCTTGACAGTCTCTACTGATTTTTTTGTTCTCTCCACCAATCTTGTGTATCCTCCATGGCTATCTAGTGACTTTTATTCTACCTCTAATTGTTTCAATTCTTTTGTTTACTTGCATTTATTGTTGTGTTTTGCCATAATTATTCTCTAATTTTAGCAGACTCAATACTTTGTAAGTTCTTATTGTATTGTTATATTATTATATTGTTGTGTTTTGCTATAATTACTTTCTATTTTACAGCAGATTTAGTTTTCATCTGTTCCTGTAATTGCTTATCTTATTGTATCATGACATTATCTTATCTATATGCTTACTGATATTGATCCTGATCGAAATCTTCTGTCCCATATCCACACAAATCAGCACATTGGTCATCATTATTGCAGGTATTACACAGCAAATCTTGCAAAAAACAAACTCCTAAATAGCACCTGCTTATCAGTTTACAACCAAAAAGTTAGGTCACTTGGTAAACATTTTGATGATATAAATGCACTTCTTACAGCACTAGGTACTAAATTATCTTTCATCATTTTAACAGAAACTTGGCTAAGTAATGACTATACACAACTCTACAATTTAGCTGGTTATAAAGCCATTCATAACTGCAGGCCTAATAAAAAAGGTGGCGGTACAGCAATATATTACAAAGATACCTTCACTTGCAATAGTGTCATCAGTGATAGAGACGACTATTGTGAATATACCTTTGCCAAGTTCTCCAGTAAATCCCTTAAATCCTCCTTGATAATCGGTGCCATCTATAGATTTCCTAATACCAACATAGCTTTATTCTCTGACAATGTAAGGAATCTTATCATAAATAACAATCTCAACAAAAATCACATCATTCTGGGAGGTGATTTCAATATTGACCTGGGTCTTCAAAACAACCCTCAAGTTGACCAGACCACACACTAGAAATTGAAGGGACGACGACGTTTCAGTCCGTCCTGGACCATTCTGAAAGTCAGGTGTAGGGGATAGTAGTAATGAGAACTGCAGCAGGCCTATTGGCCCATACGAGGCAGCTCCTATTATAACCACCGAACCCTCAACCCTCAAGTTGACTATTTCCGTAACAGCATGCACTCCTGTATGTTAATCCCCACAATCACCAAGCCCACCCGAGCCACTCAAACATCTGCCACTACCCTGGATTACCTATGGACTAATATAACAGCTCCCCTTACATCTGGGGTAATTTATGACAGAACAACTGACCACTATCCTACTTTCCTCATAG
The DNA here is from genome assembly GCF_040958095.1 of Procambarus clarkii. Lineage (NCBI taxonomy): Eukaryota > Metazoa > Arthropoda > Malacostraca > Decapoda > Cambaridae > Procambarus > Procambarus clarkii. The sequence continues at coordinate 31,424,399 of NC_091156.1, read as the reverse complement.
CAAACATTGACACATCACCACCAGAAACCAAAAAACTTTCATTCAGGCTACATAGTGAATCAGCTTTAGGCAATCTCTCTAATGCTCTCCACAATATTAACTGGGAATCTGAATTTAATAATTCACAGGATATAAACTCATCAACTAACCTCTTTCTCTCCAAAACTCTAAGCCTCTACAACACTCACTGTCCCCTCCTTACCAAACAAGTAACTGATAAAAGAAAAAATAACCCGTGGCTCACAAGTGGCATAATTAAATCAATCAACAAAAAACATGAATACGAAAAGAAATTTAGGAGTGGCCTAGCTTCAATGGAAGTAGTTAAAAAGTACTCGTCAGTGCTTACCAGTATCATAAGAAAAGCAAAACTTTCATATTATGAGACTAGATTCAAAGAAGCAAAAGGCAACATGAAAAGCACATGGAATACCATCTCTAACATCCTGGGAACTAAACAACACTCCCACAACCAGATAACACTCTCTAAGGATGGCCTTACACTGTCATCTGACTTAGAAATGGCGAATGAATTTAATAGCTTCTTTTCATCGATTGGTGCTAACCTTGCAAGTAAAATCCCACAGACTCAGACACATATCTCCCAGGCAGCTATCCAAACTCTCTTCTCCTCTCACCAGTCAGCCCGTCAGATGTTGTGTCCATCATACACTCACTAAAAACCAAAGCTGGGAACATCAGTGAAATCTCATCCATTGTATACAAGAGCGCCTCCCATGCCCTTGCGCCACCTATAGCTCTGCTGTTCAACAAATCCCTTGAGTGTCATACCTTCCCTTGTAACGACCGCTTACCCTGTCGTAATAACCGCGGCCTCTATTGTAATAACCCAATGTTCCCCAGTATTAATCCTGTTATCTTGTGATCTCTCATAATCGTAATATACGCTCTCTGTTGTAATTCTCCGTCTCTCTTCACTCAATACCCCAGCTTAACGCTGTTACAGTCCAGCATGACCCCTCACTGGACTGCCACGTATATAAGAGGAATATTAAATGAGGAAGATACACCAAGGACAAGGGTTATTAGTTAAAACAATAACAAAACACATTAACACTGCCACCACCTTCCCGACCAACCATACCTGAATGTGTCTATCACCGATCCCCCAGGAAGGCAAGGAATCAGTAACCATGGGACTCCGGGTAATATGAATTTCAGAAATAAATTTTGGAAAATTAGTTTGTTTAATTCCCGTTACTTATTTGAATCCAAGGGTAACTTTAGTATCCATTAATAGTAGGAGGACATGGGGGCTTCCAATACAACACCTAAAAATGACAAAGAAGTAAAATATATCAAAGGGGAGTTAAGTGAATACCACTGGACAAGCTATACAATTTATTTTATGAAAACATGTAAATTAAGACAATTTGAACACATCACCTATTCTATTTCCCTAGAGGCACAATGGATATTTATTGAGGACACGAAAACTCAAGTGCTACTCTACCTTAAATACCCGCACTACGGCCACGATGTTGATGGCTGCCCTCAGCCCCGAGGATACGGACTTGCGGCCCTGTTCCTAATACACTCCCAAGACACACTGATGAAATTTAGTTTTTCCAACTTATTGCTGGGAAGGATTACTCCTCCCACCATCTAATACAGCCCCAGGGCTCCACCCATTATTTTGGCAATGACCAACCATGTAACACGTAGGCCTGAGGTCTGGCTCTCTAGGGCCAATAAGGACTTGGCCCTTATCTCAGGCCAATCACCTTCACTGATCTGTCGTGGAAAGCTACATGAATTCCTGAAGATTGAGTCAGCTCTCCCCAGCTAAAGAGAAGGGGGACAAGGCGCGTCTATGGAGCCCAGGCACCTGCGAGCAATGTTTACAAAACTGATAATTTATGTTCAAGCCTGTCTCCTCTAAGATAGGAGTAGGGACATTTGACTCTGCCTGGTATGGGGAAGAGGCCGGTGAGAGGGGAAGAGAGGGGATGAGAGGGGATCATCTGAGTGGGGAATTGAGTGGGAGAAGCCAAGGTATCCACGACCACCCTACCCTCAGGTCAACCTCTTGACCCTGACAAATGGGCGGCAGGGGGGGGGGAGAGGAGGCGACGAATGACGGCCAAGGGGAGGGGAGAAGGAAGGAGGGGAGAGGGAGAAGGAAAGGAGGGGAGAAGGGGAGGGAAAAGAGGGGAGAAGGGAGAACCAATGATCTGAGTCCCAGATCATTACACCCTGATATCCTTAAAAAAACAAGAGTAACGCCAGTTCATAAAGGAGGTAATCCGTCAGACATAAACAACTATAGACCAATATCGAACCTACCCATACTATCAAAAATATTTGAAAAAATTATCTACAAACAGCTCTACTCCTATCTCGTAAAATTCGACATTCTTAACCCCTGTCAGTTTGGCTTCCGCTCTCAAAAGAGTACCAACGATGCAATTATTAGTCTCCTTGATATAATTTACTCAGCTCTTGACAAAAATGAGTTTCCAATTGGACTCTCCATTGACCTGAGAAAGGCCTTTGATACTGTTAATCATGAGTACCTCTTAAGTAAACTCCATCATTATGGAATCCGAGGCCATGCACTGGACTATATCCAATCCTATCTTAGTAATAGACACCAATGTGTAGCCATCAATAATATAATCTCTCCCATTCTACCAATAACTGTTGGAGTGCCACAGGGCAGCATCTTGGGACCTCTTCTTTTTCTTATATACATTAATGATCTGCCTAATGTCTCTAACATTCTGAAACCTATTTTGTTTGCTGATGATACTACCCTCATCTACTCCCACCCCAACCCACATACACTAAATGGTGTTGTTAATAATGAACTAAAAAAAGTCCACTTATGGAAGTCAACCAACAAACTAACACTTAACATAGAAAAGACCTACTACATCCTATTCGGAAGCAAATCTACAAATGCAATTCAACTTCAGATTGACAATGTAAACATTAGCAATAAAAATGATGGAAAGTTTCTTGGCATATTCCTAGACAAGAGACTCAACTTCAGTACCCACATACAACACATAACTAAGAAAGTCTCTAAAACAGTTGGTATACTCTCCAAAATCAGATATTATGTTCCTAACTCTGCTCTCATCTCTCTATTTTATGCACTAATCTATCCCTATCTCAACTATGGTATCTGTGCATGGGGTTCAACCACTGCTAACCACCTCAAGTCCATCATCACCCAGCAAAAATCTGCTATCAGAATAATATCAAATTCTGCTTTCAGACAACACACAGCCCCCTTGTTTAACTCCCTAAACATGCTAAACATAATCTCACTCCACAAATTCTCTTGTGTCAACTACATTTACAAAACCCTGTTCTTAAATGCAAATCCTTGTCTGAAACTCTTCTTGGACAGATGTAATAGGACCCATTATTACCACACCAGAAATAAATATCTCTTTGATATCCCCAGAGTGAAACTTAATCTCTGTAAACACTCTATGCAAATAAAGGGACCCAGTTTATGGAACTCACTCCCTACTGAATTGAAAAGCTGTCCAACTTTTACATCATTCAAAATCACTGGTTTAAGATGTTTAAAGATGTTTAAAGTTTAAGATGAAATTAGGTACTAAAAAGTACCTAATTTCATCTTCATAGTTTTTCACTTTTTGCCTTAAAATTGTACTGTATCAATTGCTACCCAATCTCCCAACCTTTATGTTCCCAATTTGTACATCTTTACCATTGTCATCATTGCTGTTTTCTTATCTGTGCTGCCAATCTGTTGTATGGTGTTTATAAATCTTGTTTATCTGTATCTTTTGCTACCCAGTCTCCCAATCTTTATGTACCCAATCTGAACATCTTTACCATTGTGATCATTGCTGTCTTATATGTGCTGTCAATCTGCTGTATGGTGTCTCTTAACCTTGTTTAAATTACTAATCAAGCTGTCAATGTAATCAATCAGAGCTTTAATATAACAATATGCTTTAATATACCTACTTATCTCTCTCATCTCATTTTTCTCTTGTAATGTATCTTTATCATTTATCAATTCTGATTGAAATTACCTACTTAAAATTTTCTGCTAGATTAAGGACCTGCCCGAAACGCTGTGCGTACTAGTGGCTTTACAAGAATGTATATACTGTACTATCCAATGTATTCTCACAAACCCAATGTACCTTCTTGTATATATATAAATAAAATAAATAAAATAAAAAATGTATTACTTGTGATTGTATGTGTGATCATGTAATTTGCATCAGTAAATTCACACTTTTATCATTGTGTTTAAATGTGCCTCCATTTATAATATTTCTCTATGAGCATACACGAAGGTTAACATAGTACCACCTAGGGAACACTATGTTCTCTATAGAAGTTTTTATTGCCTGGAGAGTGGATAAGACAGCACGGACTTATATAAAAGTGTACCCTTAGCCATCCGATCAGTATCAGTGCCTGAATGGTGGCAATTAGTAACGTAGTGGCTAGAGAGAGATAAAGCCACACAGACCTTCCTGGGAGAGTACCCTGGGCCGACAGTCTAGTAGCAGATCTATGGGAGTAGCAACCTTCTGGCTACAAACAATATATAATACACCCACTGAACTGCATTGCTGGGGTGCAGATATAATAACCCAGCTGGCGACCTTGTTAAGAAGAAGATAGAGAACAGGCGGGAAAAGAGTTCCTTTAACCTTTTTGTCTGGCAGGCAAGACTCAGGGAGGTTATTGTTATAAGGTCAGCCTGAGTCTTCCTTCACTCCTCCACGGGTCTAGGTCGGAACTGTTAACAGCAGTTTCCCCGTGTTTGACTGAACGGCTTCCAGGGTGAATCAGTGGCACCCCCCCCCCCCCTTTTGTGGTGGAAGCAAAGACCTGCGGAGGTGGGCATTGTTGGTCCTCTCTTGTGTGACCAAGGAGACTCCGGTGAATCCAGGGAGTCAGAGGGGCTGAGTATCCAGCCTTTTGAGCCCCTAGCAGCTGAGTGCTAGCAGAGCCCCGGCCCACCCCCACGTGACAAGAACTGGCGACCTCGCCAGGATTCGAACCCCGGTAGCTAATTACTGGGAACTTCGCCAGGAAGCGTGGATCAAGCTACAGTGTGGCCCAAATTTCAAGACAAGTGTGGCCAGGGTACTAATACAGTGTGGCCAGTGAATTCAGTAGTACTGTTACTTAACCAGCTAAGGGACTGAAACGGTGAAATTAGTGCCTACTAACTTGTCTGTGCTGTCGTATATGCTCAATGATATAGAGATGGAGGAGGACAAAGTAAAGAAATTTATTGACACAAGGGACGAGAGAATTTTGGAGGAGTGTACCAAGGCCCAGCTCCAACAAGTGGCAAACCACTTTGGGATCAGGTTGAGGACGACTAAGGTAGCGGAGCGAAGGATAGAGATCATGGCACAGCTCACAGCTCGAGAGGAGGCGACGGGAGAGGAGCCATCTCAAGAGGAGCTGTCCCGAGGAGAGCCGTCGCAAGGTGAACCATTCCGACTAGAGCCACCCCAAGCGCCTACCAGTGTGGAGAGAATTCACAATGAACATGGGAGCGGTAGAAGGTCCAGCTGTAGTAAGAGGAGCCTGCAACTGGAAATAATGAAGATGCAACTGGAAGCCCAGCTGCGACGAGAGGAGAGAGAAACATGGATGCAGCTGCAACGAGAGGAACGTGCAGCTGAGCTGCAGCGAGAGGAACGTGCAGCTGAGCTGCAGCGAGAGGAGCGAGAAGCTCGGCTGCAGCGAGAAGAAGGAGAGAGACAACTGCGACTGGAGGAGATAAAGGCAAAGAAAGAAGTCGAATTGCGTCGCGTTGAACGTGGTCTGCCCTCACTACCTGCACGGCGGGATGACCTCAAGGTAAGTGAACGTGACTTACCTACGTTCGAACCACAAGAAGCTGAGGCGTTCTTCGAACACTTTGAACGGATAGCAACTCTGAAGGAGTCGCCGGAAGATGATTGGGCTGCTCTGGTCCAGGGCAGGTTGACTGGTGAGGCCCGGGAAGCCTACAACATGCTGGGCCTAGAGGAGTGTACTAGTTACGACGCGATTAAGAATGCGGTGCTCCACTCATTCCAGCTGACTCCGGAGATGTACCGGAAGCGGTTCAGAGAGTGTACAAGAGCGTCGGGAAAGTCTTACGCCGAGACCGCCAGGGATATGGAACGGAAATTCCTACGATGGTTGAAGGCGGAGGAAGCGGAGTCGGTGGATGATATCAAACGACTGATAGTGATGGAGAAGTTTATGTCGGTGCTCCATCCTGAGTTGCGAGTAAGGGTGAGAGAAGCAGGTATTAAGGACCTGAAGGCTGCAGCGGACCGAGCCGACATTCTGGAGGAGGCACTACATCTCAGGAGGGAGGGGCCGCCCAGACACTCGCCTTACCCCAGGTCGGGAGGGAACCTTAGGAGTTCAGGAGGAGCGAGGACGGGTGGGGACTCTCCCAAGAGTAGTGTGCCCAATGAAGTAACCCAGTTCAAGAGCTCAAGGGACGCGGGGAGGAAGCCCCAAGCTGTGAGCAATGGACCTAGCTCGGGAGCAAGTGCTGCAGTCCCGGACGCGACTACAGTGAGTCCAAGGAGGACCCAGGGAACGTCTGCAAGTGGTACTGCCAGGGGGACTGGCGAGTGGCCGCCCAGGGGAGGCAGCCGATGCTTCAACTGTGGTGTGAGAGGACATTATGCCCGCGAGTGTGAGGAGCACCAGAGGAACATAGGACTAATGTTGGAAGAGGAGAGTGTTGTTCACACCCCATATTATAGTGGACCCAACGTGAATAGTTGGGAAATGAAGTTGGGTGAACATCCCTTCGTTTTCGGGGCCAACTTGAAGTTTGGAAAGTCAGGCCCAGTAGAGGTTGCCGTTCTTCGAGATACGGGTGCCGACATAAGTATGGTAACCAGGAGTATTCTCCCCAAAGAATTTAATGATTCACCTGTGGGAGTGGTGAGGATACGCAGTGTGGGGAAGGAATATAGGTTGCCACTTCACGAAGTACAGCTGATTGCCGACTGCGGAGTCGAGAAAGCTATAGTAGCTGTAGCCCCTAAATTACCCCTAGAGCATGTACAGATGGTGCTGGGTAATGACATCGGAGGAGGCAGGATACAACCCGATTGGGCCAGGAGTGCCTATGTTGCAAGCAGCGGTACAACCCTGCCAGGTGAGGTATCGGTCGTTCCAGATGGTAGTGAGGAAGCCGACTTCGCCAGGGAAAACGTCGCCAGAGACGACGACAACGAGGGCGAGAGTGCAGAGAGGTCGTCGGAGGTCGTGGAAAACCCCGACGAGGACCTCCGACTAAGCCTGATGATGCGTGTGGAGGAATGGCGAGGAGTAGCTGTACAAACGCCTGGGGCGGTGAAGAGGCTGCAGACCGCACTCCCTCCACACAGAAACGTGAATAAAATAAGCTCAGTGGATGAGCGAACGGCAGTGAGGGGCAGAGTGGAGGAGCCACGATGAAGTGCACCCTATGCCAGCCAGATGAATAGTGGTAGGTGCAAGATGAACCACCGTGGTGAGGTGAGCCACAGGGAGGTGGATGAGCCCAACCACGAACCGAAGAAGACGTCTGCAGGGAAGAGAATCTCATGGAGGAGTGAAAATGTTCGTCGGGAACGAAGGAGCGAATGGTATAGGAAAGGCAATACGAAGAAAGCAGGGAATAGGTACACCCAGTGTAGGCGCCAGCCTAACCAGAGGGGCATTGGGCCATCGCAAAAGCCTAGTGTGGAAGAGAGGAAGCTACTGGATGGAGTACAGGTTACAAGTGCCACTGTGAGGAGACAACGCACCTATGGGAGAAGAGAGAAGATTGGCGAAGAGGAGATCATGAGAGGAAAGATGGAGTACCTGTAGGACGCAGTGGAAGTGCAAGACTATCTCGGAGTGCACGACGCGGTGGAGGCGCTGCATGCACTGAATCTTACAGTGGTAACGAGCCGTTGGAGTACACTCGTAGCCACGGAGAGAGATTTCTTGTAGGTGTTCAGGGAACACCCATCACACCCGGTCCTATGCAAGGTGGAGATATAATGAGGTAAGTGACTGGCAAGGTGGTACGAGCCACGTCACCAACTGGAGGAGTGACACTTCAGGAACGGAGGGAGCAAGAGTATAGGTTGCCCTCTTGAGTGCTGCTCTTCCGATATGACTCTTATTTTAAGGGGAGGGGTATGTTACGGTGCCCTCTCCTATCTCTTTCGTTTGCCTGCTTTAAGAGTCATATTCAGCTCTCCCTACTGATTCTCTGAGGTTCAGGGAGTCTATTGATATATGTGGCGACCAGACCGGCTGCCAGTTAAGGGAGAAAGTTACATTATAAGTTGTAAGTAAGGGGAAATGGGCGCCCTGATATAAAATGAAAGAGTATCCCCTACTGCAGATATGACGTTTTGGAAGGGACACTAGCCGATCGCGGATTGGCCGACTTAGGTCGCGGGCGACCAATCAGGGCCCGCCGTGACGTCACCGAGTTCCCCGGGCGGCGCCAACGTCAGAGTTGACCTGACCTCGGAAGCGAGAGGACGCGCCTTGGTCTGCTCTCAAGGATTAGAGGCTCTACAAGCCTTTCTTAGTGGATTAGTGCTGGCTATCGCAGCCCATCGGATGAATTGGAGACCCCGCGCTTCTGGGAAGCAAAAAGGAACCAAGTTTATTGAGCGAAAGAGTGCCAAACTTGGAAAATATTCGGCGACGCTGGACGTTGAGGGCCTGAAAAGGTGTGGCGGGCAAGCCTAGCTGTGACCGGGTCACATCCACTGAGGGTTTTGGAAGGACGACACCGTGCCTAGGACAAGGAGCAACGCCTTGTGGAAGGGGCGAGTGTGGGAAAATAGTGATTGGCTCAGTGCCCATCGATGAACCAGGATTGGGGTAGCTGAATCTCAGGGATTGGAACGGCGACGACGCGAAGGCTCCACGACACCTGAGGACCTGTGGAACGTTCCTGGATCGTCAGGGATCGACTCAGGAAGCGTGGGAACCTCACACCATCGAGGGACAGGCGTCGTGAGCCAGGAATGTAAGGTAGATCATTTTCCCTCCCATTACCCCTTGTGTGAGAAGGTTAGTTAGGCCACAATATTTACTTATGTATTTGGCAATAGGACATTAATTCTTTAATAGTAGAATAGGCTGCAAGGCAGCTTGTGTCCAGGACTGTCAGTGGACATCCAGTGTGTATGGATGGCAGGACAGTGAAGAAGAGGCGCCGACGTGGTGAAGAGGCCCTCCTGTGAGAGAGTGTGGGACTCCTGTCTTTCTGCCCAGTTGAAGGAGTGTTGGAGGTCGTGGAAGAGGCTGACGATCTCCAGACTTATTATCCTTATTTTCATATTCATGTATTACTTGTGATTGTATGTGTGATCATGTAATTTGCATCAGTAAATTCACACTTTTATCATTGTGTTTAAATGTGCCTCCATTTATAATATTTCTCTATGAGCATACACGAAGGTTATTATAGTACCACCTAGGGAACACTACGTTCTCTATAGAAGTTCTTATTGCCTGGAGAGTGCTTATGACAGCACGGACTTATATAAAAGTGTACCCTTAGCCATCCGATCAGTATCAGTGCCTGAATGGTGGCAATTAGTAACATAGTGGCTAGAGAGAGGTAAAGCCACACAGACCTTCCTGGGAAAGTACCCTGGGCCGACAGTCTAGTAGCAGATCTATGGGAGTAGCAACCTTCTGGCTACAAACAATATATAATACACCCACTGAACTGCATTGCTGGGGTGCAGATATAATAACCCAGCTGGCGACCTTGTTAAGAAGAAGATAGAGAACAGGCGGGAAAAGAGTTCCTGTAACCTCTTTGTGTGGCAGGCAAGACTCAGGGAGGTTATTGTTATAAGGTCAGCCTGAGTCTCCCTTCACTCCTCCACGGGTCTAGGTCGGAACTTTTAACAGCAGTTTCCCTGTGTTTGACTGAAGGGCTTCCAGGGTGAATCAGTGGCACCCCTTTTGTGGTGGAAGCAAAGACCTGCGGAGGTGGGCATTGTTGGTCCTCTCTTGTGTGACCAAGGAGACTCCGGTGAATCCAGGGAGTCAGAGGGGCTGAGTATCCAGCCTTTTGAGCCCCTAGCAGCTGAGTGCTAGCAGAGCCCCTGCCCTCCCCCACGTGACAACTGCCATGTTGTTTCTGTTATACTCTTACTTGGGTCTTCTGTCATTTGGTGGAGGATAATATATCACTGCTCCTACTACTCTAGATCCTCCCATCATCATGATGCCTGTTATGTAGTCTCTAAACCCTTCACAGCCTGGGATAACCATCTCCTTGAAACTTCATTCCTTTCTCATGAGTAGGGGCACTCCGCCTCCTCCCCTACCCTCCCTCTCTTTCTTTATTACAGTGTAATCCTAGAGGGAACACCACATTTGTTATGATTCCTGAGAGTTTTGTTTCCATGATTCCAATTACATCTGGGTTTAATTCTTGTGCTCTTTTCCTAAGTTCACTCGCCTTGCTTGTAATCCCATCTATATCTGTGTACATCACCTTGAAGATGACTCTTTTCTGTGTATCCTCAGTTTCTGTTGATTCCACTGGAGTAGGTAAACATGGAAAGTCTGGGATGGGGAGGGGGAAGGGTGAGGCCCTGGGTTGTGAGAGGAGCTGAGAGTGAGGGGGGACCTGGGTTGTAGGGGGGGCTGGGAGGATATGGTTTGGAGAGGGTAGGGGCGAAGTGAGAGCTTGGCGCCTGACAGCTGGGTGGACAGCGCTTCGGATTCGTAGTCGTGAGGTTCTGGGTTTGATCCCCGGTGGAGGCAGAGACAAATGGGCAAAATTTTTCTTTGACGCTGATGCTCCTGTTACCTAGCAGTAAATAGGTATCTGGAAGTTATACAGCTGCTATGAGATGCTGCCTGGGGGTGGAGGTCTGGTCGAGGACCGGGCCGCAGGGACACTAAGCCTCGAAATCCTCACAAGATAACCTCAAGATTGAAGGGGTTGGGGAAAAGGTGGGCTTGGGGGGGGGGGGGAGGAAAGAGGGCTTGTGGGGGCAGGAGAGGAGGGCCCCCCCCTCCTCTCCTGCTTGTTTGGGAGGGGGAGAAGGGAGGACTATGGGAGGTGGGGGAGGAGGGAGGGTCTCAACATTCTATGAATGTTGTGTTTAAGGTCAAGGAAGTGGGAGCATGAGGATTGTTAAGCTGTTTACAATCGTTGCGGTGGTCGTGGTGGCCCAGCAACGACACAGTCAATGCTGGACCTCTTGTTGAGGATCACACAAGACCTGCCTGCCTTGTCCCGGGCCATCAACACCTCGCCCTACTTCACGCTCTTCCCCAAGAACTCTGCCTTGCTTGCTAGAAGTGGTAAGACGTACGGGGGCCCTCATACTAGCATTACAATAATATTTACAATGCAAATATAAACGTATGAATTGTATATATATCGTTAATGACTAAATTTGGCAATTTTTTTTTTGAGATCTATGGAGTCCAAGAATTCTTGGATTTAGAGGTCTAGGGCAGTAGAAGTGTGTGACCCCATTTACACTGACGAGTTCAAATATAATAAGGTGCAGCTGTTCAAATAATTAAAAAATGGTATAAAAAATGGTAAAAATAAAATACATGATATTTAAACACTTCATATACGTGCTATTATATATTCAGAGCCCTACCTACCCTAGCCCCAACACTCCTTTACCACCCTAAGCCCTCCCTTCTCCCCCACCCCCCTATCCCCTCCCTCCTCCCCCATCCCCCTAAGTCCTCCCTTCTGACCATAAACAGAACATTCTAAGATGTGCTAAATTACAATGCGATTTTTAAGATAGTAGACATGTATTAAAAACATTTCAATTAACTTCAATAATTGTATATTATCCCTCTATGCTACTAGCATAAGTAATGTATAAAATGATTAGGCAGGAATCACACATTTGCATTGACCAGGTAGGGTCTAACAATCTTTCTTAACTAGTGATTCAAAGCTCTCATCTATCTGATGCATCAATCTTGTCTACTTATTCAACTTGTCCTCAATGTATGTTTACTTAAAACAATGTATGCTTTACATAAGGCCAAAAATTGTCGTATTAGAAAATGGAAGCGGCTCGCAAAAGTGACGTGCTGTCCCGTTTTCGTTTTGGGGCCTCCGGTAAGTTAGGAGAGACCACTTTAAATAAACCGTTTCCTTGACGTTTGGAAACCTTAGAAGGACGGGCTGACTTAGTAATGCCCGCGTGAAAGAAAGATTATCATGTTAATCTTCAATCATGTTTCCTCTTACTTTTAGTGTCATTAGGGAATTTAAACTAAGCTTTCCTAATCTCTTTTTACAATTTATGTGATTAACTTTGTCGTTCCAAATCTCAATTAAACTTCTTAACCTAAGCTGGTGTCTTAACAAAGACATGGTAAAAAACATTAAATGTCTTACTCGTGGAAATAGTATGATTATTTAATATTATTCAAAGTTGTATATCTTAAGACAACCAAGTTTCTTTGCTTTACTCCGAAGCACACAATATTCTTCTGAGAGACACAGAATACCTAATGGTTGGTCAATAATTTGTTGAGGCGGACTTAACAAACTCTCAATATTGTACACAATTGATATGTAGACTACTTGATTAAAGAAAGTGGTTTGCTGTACAATAACGGAACCAAACACTTTCTTTAATCAAGTAATCAACATATGTACTTACTAATGGGACACTATAATACAGTAAAATACACTACACACACTCTCAAGAATAGAATATGCAGATAGTTAGTTGTCTTCAAGCTCACAACCCAGTTGGCTCTGAAGGTTCGATGTCATTTGAATTCGTTTGTATTGCCAGGAAGGTTTGGCAAGCGTGCCGGCCGACTGCCTCGTCTGCTCCTCACGTCTAGGAAACGAGCTCACTTGCATGTAAACAATGTTTTCCCGCCGAACATCGCTCAGCCTCACAATACTTCATTCAGTTATATTCCTTCAAGCAGCTTTCATATTTCGGTAATGCGAATTAAGGACAAATAGAACATCTATAGACATACAAATAGATTTTAAGTCACAGAATTATTGAATATCATAAACAATTAGTTATTCATTAGTTTCATGATTCAGGATCAGAGACTAAGCAGTAGTTTATGGTTAAAGCTTTTGTATGTAAATTTTACTCTCGATGAAAGTATTTCTGCGTCCTTACAAGAGAAGTTAAATATCCCACTGTGATGATCATTACCCAGCTTTAGTGTAAAACGAATCAGCATTTAAAGGCTTGCAGAAGTAGTACCATGGGAATGCAAGCATCAACACGCCACTTTTAATAGGTTATGAAGTCTTTGTAGAAATCATAGTTATTAACAATATTATTGGAACTATTTAATATTGCTGGTCAGATGCCATGAATGGATTGGGTAAAGGGTAGACGGTGACTTCACAACACAAACACTAAACCAAAAAAAAACATATGGAGGATGTTTATTTTACATATGAACCACATGTTCATAGGTCGTGGTCCACGTGGCCTCAACTACTTTTTTTTGTAATTGATAAAGCACATAATATACATATAAAACAGTCTTTCTCAAAACGCACAAACAGCAATGCATAAAGCACAACACAAAACACGAAAACAACAGAGAAAGGAAATATAAAAACTGAAAAACAAAACAAAAACTTAACAGGAAACACGGAAAAAACACTGAAATGACATCGTACAAAATAACAATTACGTATCTAGATACACAAGCCAGCCTGAAGGGCCACACAGACAGGACAAAAAGCCAAAACAGACAGTAACTCATACCCGGAACATGCAGGGACCGGGAAAAAACAGACACACACACTCACCCAACACCCCCGGGAACAACACAAGAAACAGAACACAAGGCACACACAGGACACAAACACCAGAGCACAACCAATAAAGCACACTGAACCCACAACCAAACACACCGTCCAACTGGCAAAATCAAACACGGACACAAACATACACATAGATATGGAGTATACAGTAACAGGATTACAGACACTAAATCTCATGTGCATCATATTTCTCAGGGTACTCCTTCCATGGAAACTTGCTAACATAAGCCTCCCATATCAACCATTCCCAGTTGGTAGGGGAGATCTTCCTCGACACCGTGGGCCCGGCATGTAGTCGGGCACCATGAAATCAGGAGGAAGCTCGGGCGGAGGTGGACGCCCCCGAACAGAGGACGAAGAAGACGACAGGCGAGACTGGGCGATGCGGTAACACCGCTGCTGACGAAGCAGGGGTCACCGACGAAGAGGGCAGAGATAGGAGAGACGACAGGACCGCCTCTGACGCAGGAAGAAGCACAGAAGGGGGGCCAGAGACTGGAGAGGGGCAAAACCGCCGATAACGGAACAGGGGGCGTGGGCACGGACCCCACCTGGCGAGCAGCCTTCTTCAGGACCACCACGAGTCCACCATGCTTACCAACTCCCCCGGCAGGGGGAACCACCCCCCCACGAGGATCCAGAACCAACAGATGCGGGCAAGGCACCTGAAGCAGGACCCAAGGGCCCCACACCGGCCCCCACCCTGACAGCAGGCGCCATATCAGGGTCCACATTACCCTTTGGAACCCAACCCGTTCTCGCACTTGCTTAGTCAATATTAGCTTATTTAATAAGTGCATATGTGACATACTAATTGATTGTGATTATTTTGGTTAACCTTGAAAAGCTTCATAGAAAACACCGACCTCACCTAACCTTCTTAGTATGTTAAGATAAGCATCTTATTGCTTCTTATTTACAATTATTACTTAACCTATCAATGGTATAGATTAAGTAATAATTGTAATTATTACTTAACCTATCAACGGTATAGGTTAAGTAATAATTGTAATTATTACTTAACCTATCAACGGTATAGGTTAAGCAATAATTGTAATTAAGAAGCAATAAGATGCTTATCTTAACATACTAAGAAGGTTAGGTGAGGTCGGTGTTTTCTATGAAGCTTTTCAAGGTAAACTAAAATATTCACAATCAATTAGTATGTCACCTATGCACTTAATAAATAAGCCAATATTGACTATAAGCAAGTGCGAGAACGGGTTGTGGAACCACACCACCTCCCGGTATACCATCCTCGCATTCCACAGAGGAACAGCTCGCATAAGAGTCAACATCACTCTCCTCAGCCTCACATTCCTCAGCCCATGCACGAAGAGGCGATGCACCCCTATCCATACGAGAACGTTTAGGGACAGGCCCGTTGGTCGTCGGAGTTATCGCCTCCTGCAGAAGGCGCCCGAGAAGAGCCGTCGTTAGGCTGCTCCATAACCGGGAAAGCACGACCCAGAAGAATGTCAGCCTCGACAACACGGGGAACGAGGTCACCACCCATAGAAGAGACCGGAACTGGAGAAAGAACAGGCACAGCCAGCAGTGGGGAAGAGACCAGCACAGGTGAGGGAGCCCGAGGTTACGCCGGATGCGGCAGAGGAGAAGAGGCATGTATAGTCGAGGAATCCCGCTGAAGCAAAGAGGCAGACGGTAGGGAGCACCACTCCTTGATATTGGCTAGTTGTTCAAAATGCTCGAAGGAACTCTCTGCGTCATCGGGCACAAACAAGGGAATGTCCTTTTCCCTAACCCATATTAACTGGTGGGTGTGATACCTGGGTGGTGATCTCTGGATTTGAACCAATGTTCAATCCTTTGCTCAGCCAGGGTTCTATTTGCTTCTATCTGCATATGTTTGGTCCTCTCTTTTTCTTTCTCCACCTCTAGTCTGTTTTTTTCTTTTTCTTTCTCCTGTTCTAACGCCAGTTCTCTTACTCTGGTTTTCTCTTTTTCTACCTCCAGTCTGGTTTTCTCTTTTTCTACCTCCAGTCTGGTTTTCTCTTTTTCTACCTCCAGTCTGGTTTTCTCTTTTTCTACCTCCAGTCTGGTTTTCTATTTTTCTTCCTCCTGCTCCAACTCTAGTTCCCTTATTCTGGTTTTCTCTTTTTCTTTCTCTACTTCACTTTTCATCTGAAGTTCTAGCCTTAACTTCTCCAGTAGGAACTGTCTCTCCTTGTCTTCACGCTGCATCTGGAGCTCTAGCTGTAATCTTTCCAAGCTCCCATTCCAGCTACTGCGGCTACTCTTACTACTCCTACTCGATCCCTGGGATCTCAATTCATCCTGCCCATCATCCTCCTTTCCACTTTCACCTCCTTTTTTGGCTCCTTGTTCTGCCGTTTCACTCTTGGCTCTCAACTGCCTCAGGATCTCATCTTTCATCCCAGCTACTTTAGATGTCTTCACCCTGATGCCACATCTTTCCGCTGTCTGTTTCAACTGTTACCTGGTGCAACCTTCCAAGTCCTCAGGCTTGCCTGACTCCACAAACGGTTGACCTTATCCATCTTGTCCTGTGAGTCTTCCCAAGAGAGAGAATATACACTTGCGATCACACAGTAGATAGGCTGTGTTATGGCCTTCACTTAGTAGGTTCTGCAAAGGGTGAACCAGTCTAATCTCGGACACAGGGTGTGGGAGTGTCAGTTCACTCTCTCGGGCACAGGCCCCAAATTTATTATGATGTTCGTTGTAGGTAGGGACATACATCTCTACCATGCAACCAACCAAAAAACGTAGAGTGCTTGTCTTTGATCAGGAGATCACCCTGTACACTTCCTGTTCTTGGAGAGGGGCTCAGCGTCACACATTCAGAGGGTGTGGCTCCAACACTGGCCTCGTTGTAATGTGTACACAACCAACTCGAGCCGCTGTGACTCCCCACTCTCTCCTTATTTGGTTTGACCTCCTCAATCCCCCTTTATTTTCAATTATAACTCTGTACCACCATGTCCACAGCTAAGGTGCTTTCTCTCTCTCTCTCTCTCTTTTTTACTTTCTGGGAAGCCTCACTAGGACAAGGGCAAACACCTGTTAGTTATAAACATTTAATATGTACAGAGAACATATACAGCACACACAAGATTCAATAATGACTCCAACAGTCTATGCTATTGTAATCAGGTTTCATCCAATCAAATCAGGACTCTATCAGCTGCTTATCTCAAGTGGTAGCCCAACTCCTGGCTCGCCACTTATGCTATCAACCTCACTACATGGGTTAAATCTAGCAATACAATAAAGCACTATCAGCCCTAGAACATATATAAATATACACAAGGAAATCCAGCCTGTGGCTGTAACACTATAGTCACCAGTATAAACATTCCTCGATACCTAAAAAAGTCAGTCACTCACTTCCCACTGCGTCATGCACGCCAATGATACTCAAACACTCCATCAACTCCCTATAGGTAAACAATAGGAACCTCCTCTCTACACCTGGAGGTTCACTACCCTGAATGTTTTCAGGCTCATCTACAATTATCTACCAGGGTCCTCTACAGCTCTTCCAGGCTGCTGCATAATGAAGTTTTCCCTGAACAGCAATGATGCTTCACCACTGGAATCACAGAAGCACGTGAAACTTCTCTTCACTTCTCTTCCTTGCAGCTTGAGGTCCAACTCCTCACTATGGGGATTGATCTTCCACGGAGTACACTGTTCGCCCAACAGGCTTCGAGTTTCATCCACTAACTCTCTCTACTGGGCTAGAAGTTCCTTCAGCAACTCCTTCCCCCAGACAAACCTGCAAAGCATTGACACGCCAATAAAGTTGTTTCCCTACAAACATATAACTAAAATAAACTCATATACAATAAATGTCTTCATCCGACATCTCTCTACTTCCCACATAATGTGAGGGGGACTTCCCTTCACGTCCGGGCTGGTCCATCCTCCGCCTCTCTGTGGGCGGCTCCTCGGGCTGCCAGTGGCTGGCCCACGTCAGTTGCCTCCATGATCTCGACGGGAGAAGATGCGCCGCTCATCCCTCCAGCTGTCTCCCTCATCTCTATTATCGTATTTAGGCTTTCTGCCTGAACAAAAATATTCCCAATATATCAAGACACTTGCTACAGTCGCCGGGCACACGACCACTACAGGCAATCACTGTCAACTGGTTTAAAATAGCTTACCACAGAAACTTGGTCCGCTTAGAGGGCCTACCAGGGCACTCTAAGCTGCCCACAAAACTACTTTAAAGACTGTTCCATACTCTCCCTGCAGTCCACGACTTGAGCTGACACGTCCACAGACTTATTCCACAAGCAAAACGTTTGTCTACTTCCTTCTTCTTGAAGGTATATCACTCAGGGGTTCTTCTTCACCAGCGCTCAACGGAGCACTACCTCCCCTCAAGTGAGGTCAAGCTTCTCTGAAGCAAGCCTCACACCTTCAGCAAATTATCCACATCTCATGTTGAGTCATTTATATATATTCTTATTCACTGCTCATACTCTTAATCTATTTGTCAAATTTAATCGTGTGTCTATTATATGTATTTCCGGGTTTATATCTCTTTGACCTCTTAGGTCAGGCCTGGTAGAATAACTCTCAGGAGTAGACTCGTTTCTCAGCTACTTGGGATCATAACACCACCAACGGGGGAAAATCCTCTTCTCTAAACAGATTATCAGGAGCAGCCACCACCCCAGTATAGGAGGCCGCCTGGTGCCCCTCAAGGCCACAACGAAAACATGATTTGGGCTGTCCTGCATAAAACGCACGAATGGTGTAGCCCAGGAATGTAACCAAAGATGGAACAGGTGACTTGAGCCGCATGCAAGAGTCCGGGTACCACACGAGATCCCGCTCACCCTGCCAGAAGAGATGGAGTTCAAACAGAGGAAACCGCAGTACCAAACTGTCCAAAGTACCTCCGATGCAAGGCCTACGTGAACTCGAAGGGCACACAATGCAGCGCCACATACGTCACACAGCAACAGCGGTCTGAGACAGAGACGGTACTACCGTCTCCAGGGAGGGTAAATGATCGTCCTTCATAGCAGGCCACGAATTCTCGATACACAGCCGTGGAGGGAAACTTAACAAGCACCCGGTGGGTAGTTAGCAGCTGGAGTCTGTATACATCGGCCACACGAACACGTAGCATATCCAGTAGAAGAACCTCCATAGCAAGGTACGATGAACGCCTGCGAAACTCCAGTCCAATAGCCTTCGAACGGCAAATTGGGGGAAGGGGGATCCCAATGGCGCCGTCACAAACATACGGAGAGCAACGCCTACCGTCCAGTCGTTAGAACTTCTTCTTGAGAATAGGTGCAGTTTGCATGAAGGGGTAACCCTCCCGATGACTGCACCAGGACAGATGTAAGGAGACGCGTTGATGGTTAGGAGGAGAAGAAAGTCAAAAGCGGTAGATGTGATGGGCCGTAGAGAGAGGAGTGGCGACGAAAACATAGGCGAACGTTAGAGGGAGACTCCCCGCACCGGGGGGCGGGGAGTCATGGTCACGGCGGCAGCTGATCCAGGCACGGCGTAGCCGTGTGCGCAAGATGGGAACTAATACTTCTCCGGAAACTTACGTATCGGAAAGCGCAAGCAGTACGCTTCCCAAATCACCCACAGGTCGGCGGGCAGCCGGCCATCAGGCAGTACCCTCAGCTGAGACATCCTATCCGGCACCCTATAAACAAACACCTTCTCAGACGATACCCAAATAGTGGACGAGCACCATGGGATTGGAAGCACCCGGGTATCCCGATAAGGGCCCAACTCCTGACCCTCACAGGGCACGACCCCAGCAGACGGGACTAGGCAACCACCAGACCGGGGCAAGGAAGGAGGGGGAACAGCAGGGGACGCAGGCGCGGCAGCGACCCCACCACAGGGCACAGGAGTCGAGGCCCCCCGGCGCACATCTTTCCGCAACATCACGACGAGGTCCCGATCATCAGGGACAACCCCCCACTGCGGGGATCCAACAGCAGGTGACACAGGAAGGGGGACACAGGTAGCAACCTCGGAGCCCCGCACAGCACCATCATCCACGGCGGGGGACGCCAGCTGAGCACCAGACTCCCCCACCTCCTCCCAAGGCACACCACGAAGGGGAGACACACTCCGAGCCCGCCGCGAACGCTTCGAGACAGGCCGCACCACACCACGCCCAGCAGTCCCCTCCGCAGGCACGGCCACCATCTTTACATCCATCCCGCACCGTCCGAAGAGTCCACAGAGGCCACATCACCCACACTGTCCACATCATCCACGGAAACAGCCTCAGAACACAGACGTGCACGCTTCTGCAAAGGAATGGAAAGAGCAGACCTACAGTCGTTAACACACACAGGCACGGCAGGCACCTCACCTTGTCGAAGCACCCCCTCCAAAACAGCAGAATCCGCGTCCCCGGGAGCCGTTACCACATCCACAGGCGGGGGTGGGACATGAACCTCCACCGGGACACCCTTCACTACACGCAGCGCAGGCGACGCCCCGTCACCCTCACACACCGGCTCAACAACCCCAGGGGCCACAGCAGTCACCTGACGTGTCGCACGGGCCAGAGAATTCGCCTCAACAGGCGGAGCAGCAAACAGGCAGTCAGGCGCCTCAGGCACAGCACCCACACCGTCCGAACGCAACAGGGGCGGAAAATCCTCCACACGAAGAACATGCACCCGACCAGTTGCTCCCACGTCGCAGTCAGATGACCCTCGTGACCACACCGATAACAGTTGCGCGGTTGACCCCGGTACTGGCAGTGGAGCGTGTAACCCGACACGGACATCGACGACGGTACACTACACTTCAGCGACATCGTCAGGGTGCGGGAGCCGTCAAGCATACCAACACAGTGCCCGGCAACGACCTTATTCCATCGAACACTAAACACAGCCCCAAACCGTTCGAAACAGGAGGTTAAAAAGTAGTCCTGAAATTCGAAGGGGGGCACCATGCACCGTCACAGACGTCAAGGTGACACTGAGATTCACTACCTTAACGGAGCCAGCAGTATCAGGGAGAGGGTAAACACGCCCCTCACACCGCTCGAGAAACGCCTGAAAGGCAGCCTGGAGGCGGAACTTGACTACAGCACGGTGGCCCTGAAGCAGCTGGATGGCCACCAGGTCCGACAGCTCCACACGCAGCACGTCCACCAGGGCGACACCAACCAAAGGATGGTCCACCGGCACCGTAAACGCCAGACCAGCTGACAGCGTCCTCGTCATTGGAGGGCGAGACGTCCTCATGGCTAAGCAAACGTCACCCTGTCAGTGGCAAACCACCACCAGCAGGGCAAACAAGCGATCACCCAACGTAAACACTAGCCAGAAGCGGAGAGACCTCAGGAACGTCCGACCTGGCCGGCGGTCACCACGCAACCAGTCGTTAGAACAGACGGGTTAGCACTTCCGACTCCACGCCTGAGTTGTCAACTGGACAGCAACACCTGAACATGTCCGCCCCCTCTGGTGACCAGCGAGCGACTCCTCCTCAACGACATTGGTATTATCCCCTCGTCTGACGACTCTCTCACAGACATAATGAAGAGAGCTGCCTTTCTGCTTTACATTGCGATGGTGAAGCGTTTTAATAAACAGCTCTTAATTGCACCATTACGGGTCAGTACGGTAATCTGTACACCTGGTTTCGAGAGAAGCTGACCTGCTGGATATTGTCCCGACGTTTCTGGCTAATATTATGGCCACACTTCTTGGTGGAGTAAACTAATTGTTTACATTAGTTTTGGACCAAAATATATTGGCCGGTTAGTCAGTAAAGTATTGGTGGCCATAATAACCTTTTAGAGGTTGATTGATTTAGAGGTTGGTTGATTGACCAGTATGGAGTCTGTTCATGAATTGCTTGTAGAAAGAAGGAAAGAAACAGAATTTCATGTCCTTAAAAGTTAAGGGATTGGCTGCTCAGAAGTACATAGAAGGATATGAAGAAGAGAGTAAAATAAATTGTGATGAAGTAGTTCATCTCTACAACAGATGCTTAGAGTATTTAGGTAAGTGGATGAAGCCAATGGAAGAGTTTCCTTGTTTGAAGTGGATGACTTTCAGTGAAATACCAAATTGGAATGATGTGGAGCCTTGGGTCCAGTGTTTGATAGATCACGGGGTAGAGGTTGATGAGGTGGATGTGCAGTGTTTTGATCAAGTTAGTAACTTGAAGCTTTTTTTTTTTTAATTACAAAAGTGATGAAGAATTCAGTATATAGCCAGAACAGGAAAAATTGACCAGATACTATAAATAAATCAAAGAACATTGAATGACGCTCAGGACTTCTAAGAATTGCACAATTTTTCTTTGGCTGAAGATAGTATGACCATACTATACAGAAAACGGAGAGACGACACTGTTTTGGACCATCCTGGACCATTATAAAGTCATTCACACGCTTTAACAGTGGTCCAGGACGGAGCGGAACGTCGTCGTTTCTCCATTTTCTGATGTGTGGCCCCCTCCCTTTCTGGCTCGTTGTCGCCGTGAGGGTGCTTGGTGGGCCGCTGCCAGAGTGTGATGCTTCATGGACCAGTCCTCTGTCCTTTTGAGGCCTCATGCTCCGGCTGCTGTCTGTACCAATTTTGGCCAGAACTCTTTTTTTTCCTTTTCCTTGTGTTTCGTTTTTCTCACCCCCCCCCCCTCTTCTCCTTTCTAATTGTCATTTCCTGCTGACCTTTTGCCTGTTTTGATTCTTCTCTTGGGCTTCTTCTATTTTGACGCCCGGGTGTTTGAGGAGGCACACTCTTGCGCCCGTAGAACTGTAGTCCCCGAAGTCGAGAGCGAGGGGAACCTTTTATTGTGAATCCTCCTTTCGTCACTGAACCCGATCTCGACGGACTCACGGTTCTTAAGGTGGTGTTTGTGGGGCGTATACTCACAATGCACCCCTGGGGGCCCCGGCATGATCCGCGATAACTTCTTGTTGGATATCCTGCCTCTAATTGTGGCTCAATGGTGGGTGTGGTGGCACATTCGTGAATGAAACTTTTTTCCTCGTTTTCATGGCTGATAATGTTTCCCTTGTTCCTTCTCAGGCTCGTAGGGTGAGCGACGAAGCCCCCGAGTCGGACTGTGTTGGAAGACCAGGCCTTGTAGCCCCCAATGCACTGGGCCCCGATGACCTGACTACTCCCCCCAGCTCTTCTCCCTCCTATGCGGTAGGGTAGAGTCCCCAGCCCCCAGTGGTGACCACCTCGTCCCCTGGCACTGCTTCGTCTCTCAATGTGACTACTGCGCCTTTTACCCCCCTCTCTGGGGGTTCTCAACGCCGTCCCCGTCACGGCCGCACTCGCACGATCCCTTCCCGTAATAGTACTTACAACGCCTTGTTTGGTCCCGCTACGTGGCTAAATACTTTGATCTCCACCATCTGGATTCTACTCCTCCTGACGATTTCTCCCTCCATAAACACCTTGTTGATTTCGTAGATGCCTCTGTTACTTTTAACTCCACCAGTTAAGGTAGGATTGTTGTCGCTGTTCCTTCTCAGAATGCAGCTACTTGCTTAGCCACTTTGTCCTGCATTGGAGAGACCCCTGTTCGGGTCTCCAAAAACGCTCAGTTAAATGCCAGTGTTGGCACTGTTCTCCTCCCACACTATGTTGCAACTGGTGTTCGGGACCTCAAAGAGTGCCAAGAGGATATTAAACATATCCTCGAAGCCCAAGGCCATTCAGTCCTCTAGGTGGACACGTTTACTCGACCTCCCTCGTGGTCGTCGCCGTCAGCCCCTTCGAGTTGTAAAAATCACCTTTGATAGTAGGGCCCTTCCGCCCTCTATTATTCTTGCTGGTGCAAGATTCAGGAGTACATTCCCTCTCCTAGACTTTGTAATAAGTGTTGGAAGTTTGGTCACGGTGTCCTCAAATGCACCAGTACTGTGTATCTGTGTCCCATGTGAGGGGACAATAGTCATTCTAAGTCCGAGTGCACTTCTCCCCAGGTTCGCTGCCTCAACTGCGGTGAAGCCCATCCTCTTTTCTCACGCTCGTGTCTGCACTACAAACTAGAGGAAGCCGTCCTCAACTTGAAGCACCGTGATTGTCTGTCTTTTCCTGAAGCGAGACGCCAAATTCGTCGTCTCAACCCTTTCGCGGGCGTCTCTTACGCTCACGTGTTGCGTTCTACCTCTCCTCGTCCTTCCCGTCTTCCTCAGACTCACAACCGTTTCCAGGCCTTAAACCCGACCACACCCACCACCTCCTCCCCTATTCCTTTGCCTCCTGTTCCGGATGATCTCCCTCCCGGTTCTTCATCTGGGGTTTCCCCCGTTCCTACCCAGTCCGCCATATCTCCTTTGTCTTCTTCCCCATCTGCCCCCACTCTTTCTTCCCGACCCTCCCCCCAGTCTCTTGACCCTCCACGCCCCCTGACTGTCCAGGCTGATATCCATCATCCTCCCAGCAATCTTCGTGTTGTTCGCTCCCATTCCTCTTCTGCTGAGACCATTGAGTCTGTCGCCCGGTACGTTGGTACTGGAGCGCCTGTCTCTTCGAGTCAGAAATGTAAGCCTGGCTCCTCTTCTTCCTCTCCAGCGGGTAAGAAGGTTTCGCTTTCTTCCTCACCCCCTCCGTCTGACTCTGTCACTACATCCCCTCCCATTTCAGTGGTCGAACCCCCTGTCCCAGATATGGAGGTTTCTTTCGCCCCCGATTCCCTCTCGGTTGCTGCCTTTGCTAAGATGCACTCCCTGACTTCTGCCCCCCCCTCCTCCAGCTGTCCTTGTCTGCCCCTCTCAGTTGTCTCTTCCTCCTCCGGACCCCGTCGGTCCGCCTCTGGTCTGTCTTCTCGCTCCCTTCCGTCTATGCTTACTAAGTTTACCCCATGCCCCCTAACCCCGATTTTGCCGACCCTGCTCCTGATCCTCACCCTGATCCTGAGATTCTTTAATAAACTGTGTTCTTCTATACCTTTATTTCTTTCTTGTTCTCTGTTACTGTCCTTTCTCTTTGGTAATGTCTCTTCTTCAGTGGAATATTCGTGGATTTTATGCCAACTTCCATGAACTCCAACTTCTAATTACACAGTTTTCACCGCTTTGTGTTTGTCTCCAGGAACCAATGCTTAATGCTCGTCCTGGTCACTTTCGTGGTTATTCCTTTCTTTCTCCTCCCCAGCTCTTGCTGGGGCCCATAACTCTACTGCTCTCTTAATTCGATCTGATATTCCCTTCTTCCCCCTATTTCTTCCATCTCCTATCCATTGTTCTGCTGCCCGTGTTTTTGTGGGTAAATGGTATACAGTCTGTTCCATTTATCTCCCCCCAAATGTCCCACTTTCCCTTCCTGATCTTAAGTACCTCCTGGACTCCTTGTCAGTGCCGGTGCTCCTTTTGGGTGATTTCAACTGTCGACATTCCTTCTGGGGTGATGTCCTGACAAACACCCGAGGCCGTCTTCTTGAACCGTTCGTCCTCGCTTCTTCTCTATCTCTTCTAAATTCTGGTGAGCCCACTCATGTGGACTCTCGAACTCGCACCCTTTCCTGTCTTGATCTTTCTCTCTGCTCATCGTCCCTTTACTTAGATTTCATGTCGCAGGTTCTTGATGACCTCCATAACAGTGATCATTTCCTTATCCTCGTTTCTTTTTTATCTTTCCACCTTCCCCTCTCCTTCCCTATGGGGCAGTTTGCCAAGGCTGACTGGAGCCTATTTACTCTCCATGCTATTCTCCCTGACCTCTCCTCTCTGCCTCTTTCTCGCGCCCTCCTTCTTTTTTATGACACTGTCTTCAACTCTGCCCTCCACTCTATTCCTCTCTCTTCTTCCCGGGGCACATGGAAGTGCGTTCCCTGGTGGAATGCAGACTGTGCTCGGGCTGTCCACTGTAAGCGTGCAGCCTGGAAAAAACACCGCCGCCGGCTGATTCTTTTATTTCATTTCGGAAGGCAAGTGCGTTGGCCCGTAGGACCATCCGTACAGCTAAACGTGAGAGTTGGAAATCTTATGTTTCCACCATTACGTCCGATACTCCTCTGCCACAGATCTGGAAGAAGATCCGCAAGATTGCAGGCAAGTTTGTTCCAGATGTCTCGTCGGTTCTCCACCTCTGTAGTACTCTTGTGGCGGATCCAGTGAAGGTCGCGACCGAACTGGGTTCCCACTTTTCTTCTGTTAGCTCTGGTTCTCATCTTCCTCAATCCTTCCTTCTTCGTAAGCCTGTTCTTGAATCTTATACTTTAGATTTCTGCACTCATCTCCGCCTTCCCTATAACGATCCTTTCTCTCATTCTGAACTTCAGTCTGCCCTGGCCCTCTGCGAATCTACGGCGCCTGGCTTGGATGACGTTCATTATGAGATGCTTCGCCATCTCCCTCCGTGCACGTCTCAGTATTTACTGGGTCTGTATAACCAGGTCTGGGAGTCGTCGTCCGTCCCTGAGGACTGGCTCGATGCCGTTGTACTCCCTATTTGCAAACAAGGGTCTCTCGGTACGTCCCCTAAGGACTTCCGCCCTATTGCTTTCACGAGTTGTGTTTGCAAGCTGTTTGAGCGTATGGTAAATGTTTATTTATAGTATCTGATGTGGTTCTTGGAACACCATCACCACCTCTCTCCTCAATTCGGTTTTCTCAAGTGCTGCAGCATGACTGGTGTCCTGGTGAATTTGGAGGTCAATATTCGTACTGCTTTTGCTGCGAAGACCTCCGTTGTTGCTGTCCTTTTTGACCTGGAAAAGGCTTATGACACGACTTGGAGATACCATATTCTGTCCCAACTTCGTTCTTTTGGCCTTCGCGATAATCTCCCTCTCTTCCTTCAAAGCTTTCTCTCTCGTCGTATCTTTCGAGTCAGGCTTGGTACCACTCTCTCTGCCTCTTTTCGGCAGTATGAAGGTGTGCCCCAAGGTAGTGTTCTTAGTACTACTCTTATTCTGGTTGCCCTCAGTGGTCTTCTTTTCTCCCTTCCTTCTGGCATCTTCTCCGCTCTTTATGTTGACGATCTTACTCTTTGCTGTCAGGGTGATGATTCGCCTCTCCTTCAACGACGGCTTCAACTTGCGATTGATGCCGTGTCATCTTGGGCCACTAATCATGGCTTCAAATTCTCTACTACTAAGACTTGTGCCATGACTTTTACTCGGAAGTGGGTCGTTCTTCGTCCCTCTTTGTCACTTTATGGTCATCCCCTTGAGTACAAAGATTCCACGAAGCTTTTGGGGTTATTCTTTGACACTCCTTTGTCTTGGTCGCCCCATGTCTCTTACCTTCGTGTTGAATGCTCTAAGGCTCTTAACCTACTTAAGGTTTTGTCCCATACTTCTTGGAGAGCAGATAGGCGCACGCTCTTCTATTTGCTTTCCTCTCTCGTACTGTCTAAACTCGATTATGGTTGCCCTGCATACTCTTCTGCTTCTCCTTCTACTCTTCACCGTCTTGATGCTTTGCACCATACTGGGTTGTGCCTCAGCTCTGGTGCTTTTCGTTAAACTCCTACCCTCAGCTTGTAAGCTGACACTGGCTTTCTGTTTCTCCAGGACCGCCGTGATAGCTACACTCTTCGCTATCTTGCGCGATCCTTACAACATCCTCACTCTCGCCTCTATCGTACTTTGACTTTTACCCCTCCTGTAGTTCCTGCTCTTCTTCACTACCTTCCTCTTTCAGTCCGTTTGTCTTGCATACAAGATTCTCTTTCGGTTCGTATTACTAATGTTTCTCCTCCTATTGTTCCATCCTTGCCTACTGGCAGAGTTGTTGGTCTTCTGTTATTGGTAGCAAACTGTATTCTTAAGAGTCGTGTGTCCCAGTGGCCTTCCCAAATTTTGTACTTCTCTGACCCGCATCACTAAAGCTTTTACCCCTCCTACAGTTCTGAAACGCCTCTTCCTTGAGCACTTTTCTTGAGAGTAGCTTAGGCTGTTTCTACCCCCGCCTCCCTTTACTTCAAGTCCCTCAAGAGGCGCACAAATCCAGTGAGTACAAATCCATTCCACTCGGTACTCAAGGTAGGAAGATATGAACAACGTATCTTAAGATATTCCAAGAGAGGATATATGAGAACTTTGTTATAATGTTACAAAATATGGTATGCAATAATGTACTCCATTGCCTAAGAAACAATCAACTCCAATATGGGAGGAATGTAGCGCACATTTGTTTTGTCAAATGTGGTGATTGTGCCACTGCAAAAAGAAAAACAGAATGAATGAGACAGGTCAGTTGAAAGCAAAATGATTGTATAATTATAATATAATGATATTAGTGATATTAGTCACAATAACTTGTAGTTTTTGTTTAGGCCACTGACCACTAACCAACCATTGTGTACCAGTAAACCACATCTTGGTTTTAACTAATTGGTATAAAGTTAAACCTCTGGATAAATAGTCAGCTGGATTGTCCTTGGTGGAGACATGTCTCAATTTGAACCAGCAGACAGTTCTCATATTTTCCCTACTCCATTGCTGACGTAGGGAGTTTTGTTGATGTAATTTTTTACCCACTGTAATACTGCTTCATTGTCTGACTACACTACTATTTCACTTAAGTGAATATTACTGAGTGTGTTGATCAGGCAATGAGCCAGTCTTGCACCTACTAATAAGGCGGTTAATTCCATTTGGGGTAAGGATCTCTTTTTAATTAGGGCTACCCCTCGCCATGATGTAAGTAAAAAAGGATTGTTGAGGGTTAACTAGAGAGGCTACCGAGCCATACGCTTTGCTTGAAACATCGCAGAACACATGTAAACTTGTGGGCAAATTTAGTCCTAAGGCATTGCAAAGGAGTTTAAGAATACTAAGTTTACTATGGTCTAGAATTAATTGTTGCCATTTGGTTTGGAGATCATCTAGCAACGGTTCATCCCACTCTATATTAATTTGCCAACACTCCTGGATGAGGAGTTTTCCCTCAATGAAAATAGGACTAAGTAGGCCTAAAGGATCCAATGGCTTGCTGATGTGTGAGAATAATTTTCTCATGGTTAAGGGAGATTCATTGATTTCCACCGACTTAATATATAATTCCTCAGTGGTAGTATTCCATTCCATACCTAGTATGGAATGGATATGGTAGTATTCCTTTAATTTATTTGGTACCTTATATCAGGAAATTCTTTCTCGATTATCTGATTCAGATGTTGACTATTTGAGGCCCACAACTGTAAGGGCATATTGGCTCCTAATAGTTCATGGTTAGCCTCATGGTAAATTTCCACAAATTTATTTTCATCATCAGTGGTTCCCTGGAAATGATCAACGTACAGGTTATTACTAATCTCGGTCTTGTAGGAGCTATTAGACTTCTTCAGATGTGTATCCAGAGTAGCCTGGATTAAGAATGGTGAAAATGTTGCTCCGAACAACACGGACACAAACCTATAAGTTATAACGTCACTATTTGGATCTTGTAGATCCTTTACCCTAGAGAAATTTAGTTAAATCACGATCTTCCTCCTGCAAGCCTACTCTTTAACCCTTAAACTGCACATGGCGTATATATACGCCCTGAGTAACATGTCCCACAGTGCGCATGGCGTATATATACGCCATAGGGTGCCAGGCCCGATTCAAATGGCCCGCTGCTACACGGGGTTCACATTAGCTTCCTCAGGGCTCTTGTAAACAGACGCCATTTTTTAAAAAATCGTGGGCAATATTCTCAGGTGTGAGAGGCACAGTACTATTGGAGCAACCAAGGTTGGTGCACGCAGCATGAGCGAACAGCATTGCTGTTAAGCTTGTGACCACAGCATTGCCGAAAAATGTCAAAATAAATATATAATTGTTATTATTTAGCGATGACAATATTATAGATGACCCCTGACTGTGATATAATTGACCAGGATTGTGATAATAGCAGGATTGTTGTAATAATTAGCGTTGTGGGAGGAGTGATGCTGAGAGACGGAGGGAGACAGCATAGTTTACTGACTGTGTGGCTAGCTGTTATTGTTTGCATTCACCATACCAGCTCAGTGGTTCTCTATGGTGAACACAAATGTAGATACTTATATATAATGTGTGTATTAGTGTAATAACAGCAAAAGGATTATGCTGGGAGGAGCCATTTGGGTGACGGAGGTGACGTCTGCACGATTTGTCTAGCTGTATAGAGGGTGGCCACTATGCTCTTTGTACGCACTACAAGCTTAGGTGTACAGTTACGGTGCATAAAACATGTAGATAATTATATATACTATATTTATATAGGGTAATAACACTGCAAACAGTATTGTTGGGGGAGAAAGTTTAGTGCGTGTGACCTTGAATGAATGAGGGAGCCGCCAGCTGTGTATAGCAACAAATCTTAGTGCCTGAACTAACTATATCAGCTTAGCTGTACAGTTGTGGTGAACAAAATATATACATACTTATATATAACGTCTGTATATAGTGTAATAACACCACAAATGGTATTGTTGGGGGAGAAAGTTTAGTGCGTGTGTTGAGGGAGTGGCAGCGAGTGGCTGGCTGGTGTGTGGTGGTAACTCTTCGTTGCTTTTCGACTCTCAATACCAACTTATTGGTTCGTTATGGTGACCAAAACATGCAGATACTTATGCATAACCTGTGTATAGAGTGTAATAGCAGCAAAACTATTTGTTTATTGTTTTATAAAAATAATAATTGAATCACTAATATGCACATCATACTTTTGAGTATAGCGATTATTCACCACTTTTATTATATAAATATATTACAATACATACTATTGAATAATATTACTGCAAAAAAACTAAGAAAAAATCAATCGGAGACATTGAAACAATTAGGTAATAATATCTTTGTGGCTACTCCCACCTGTCAGCGCGGGTGACGCTGACCGGGTCTGACGACCGCTCTATCAACGCCCACTTTTTGCCAGACTTCCTCGGTGAATTGCGCCCAAAATATGTCACCTACGATTTTTTTTATTTTTCCCGTGCTCAGGGGACACAAATTAACATGTTTAGAAGACGAAAAAAAAATTTGATTTTTTTTTTCTTGCGCCCAGGGGTGTAAATGTCCCCAGGACCCCTGGGCAGTGTAAGGGTTAAAAGCCCCTACTGATGTCGGCCGTATAGACGAAATGGTCAGAGCGAAATCGTAATATTTTTTTTTTTATTTTTATTATTAAAACAGAGCAAGTACAGCGTACAGTAACCATATAAACAGGAAAGCACAGAATAACAAAGAACACAGAATAACAACAACACAGATAACAAGTAACACAGATCAACACAAAAGTGAAAACAAAGAATAACATAAAACACATAAAGACACACACACACACAAACAAAAGCAGCACTACCCAGATGGGGCGCGCCAAAAGCGTCAGTAATTACTAAAGCGCACAAGGAACACAATAAACCAAGGGTAAATTATAAAACAAAAATACACATACAAAGAAACACATGCAAAAATAACTCAAACGCAAAACACACCCACCATGCGCCACACTACTCAACAGCAGACAACACACCACAGAATCTAGAACACAAAAAACAAACATAGTAATATAACACTGTAAATACAACATAGTAAGTAAATGCAGGAAAAGAACAAAGGAATACAACAAAACAATACACAGCACAGTACATAAAATAAAGGAAACAGAACACATTAGCATTACATAGTAAAATAACATGGTAAAAAAATAAAGGAATCGGTATAGTACAAACTTACATTGGAACATATAACACAGTAAAATGGTACAGATAACAGAACAAATTGTAAAAAAAAAAACATAAACACATAAACAAACAACACATGTCACCCATACGGGGCGTGCCAACAGGAACCATAATGAAAAGCACATAACACAAGGCAGCAAGACAAAATGACAATGAACACAAGCATACAAAAACACACAACAATGGAACACATACGAGACAAACATAGCCACCCAGCACACAAACCCGACCCCCACAGACAGAGGACGGCCAGCCACCAAGCAGAAAAAACACCCACGCACCGGACACATCAGGAGAGAGACAGACATGCCACGCAACACCACAACACACCCACACCCACCCACACACAAACAAAACCCTGCCACACAAGGTAACCAAGCAAACCCCAGCACACACAAACCCCAAAGACAAACAAACACAGACCCCCCAAACACCCACCCACCAGAGGGAACCGAACCAAAGGAACACGCACACACACACACACAACCACACCCACAGGAACCCACCACCTACACCAACGCAGCACCCCGGACATACTCGACTGTGAACCAAGCATCAAAAACCATTGGAAAGGAGCGACGCAACCACCACATAGTATAAGACAGACGGCCTTTCAAAAAGACCAAAATCCTCCCCACCCCATACCCCTCCATCCTACCAACCCATAAACAAAAAATATAGTCCGCTAACAACACCCCGAGCGTGTTACGCACCCGCCTGGAGCCCCGAGGGAATGAAAAAAACAAAAACCGCAATAGGTCGACCTGCACCCCTCGACCACAAAAGGCAGCAATGACATCCCGCAACCATCCAACCAAACCCTGAACCCGCGCACAAAAATAAAAGACGTGCAACTGAGTCTCACGTCCCCCACAATGAACTCAACTATCAGAGGCGACCAAACCCAACATAAAGAGCCTCGCATTCGTAGCCAAAGACTCATGCAAATATCGAAAAACCAACTCACGCGTCCGTGGCGAAATACACGGCCCACTCAACGCCTCCCACACATTCCCCCAGTCGAAACAAGGATACAAACTTTCGACCCTGGGAGGCACCCGAGAGGCAAGCGCCCCATACACCTCCCGACAACCAAAAGAGACAAACCCAGGAAATCGACAAAGCGCCCGAAGGATCAAAACCGCCCACGAATACACTGGAGGCGTATACATGGCCACCTCCTGGCAACGATCCAGATTAAGCAAAAAACTAAGCCTCATAGAGCAGTAAAACAACCCCAAGGAGTTTAACCCACCCCCTAACACCAAACTCCTCCGAACCTACCCCCAAAACAAAGCCAACGCCTTCACATAGACATCAGGAATACCAATTCCAAATTCTGACACCTTAAGACATAACGTAGATCGACGAACCGGATGATACCGGCCACACCACACATAACGATACACCAAACCCTCCAGAGCGCGAGCCTTCCGCCGATCCAACGGAAAACACTGCGCAACAAACCAGACCTGCGACAAAGCCTTACAAGACACGACAATCGCCCGCTGGTAAGTAGTCAGGGGCCCGTTGTGACAACATCCTCACAGCTACGCCCACCCCCCGCGAAACTGCCTCCCAATTAAACTCCAAAGACTGCACATACGACCTGAACCACGTAATCCCCAGAACCCGAATGGACTGAACCACCGGAAACCACGAAACAGACCACACCAAACGAGAGGCCCAACCCCAGAAGACAAGACTGCACGATTGACCAAAACCCCTGTAGCCGACTCAAACTGAAGCACCAAATTCTAAACAGCAGGCACAGAACCCTCAGAGGCAACAAACAAGACCGTGTCGTCCGCATAACCACAAATCTTGAGGGACAAGCCATTCGGCAAACACGGTGAGACAACTGAACGACAAGCACGCACTGCGTGAACAAAGGGCTCCTGAAACAGAATATAGAGAAGCATCGACAGAGGACACCCCTGTCGAACCGAACGCCGAATAGCGAAGGGAGCACTAAGGAACCCATTGACACACACCCTACTACTACAACCAGCATACAACATCCGTATCCAGCCCACAAACTGGGGTGGGAAGCCAAACCTCTCCAGAACCCGCAAAACAAACAAAATTGGCACGCAATCAATAGCCTTGGACCAATCCAGGCTTATCATGGCCGCGGGAACACCAGACTCCTCCACATAGAGGAGCAAATCCCGGAAAAGGGAATTGCATTGCACCAACGACCTACCCGGAACGCCACAAAACTGACCCCAAGAGATCACCGACCCCACAACCGAGAACAAACGTCCAACCAACAACTTGAAAATAATCTTGTTATCCACATTTAGCAACGTAATAGGCCGCCAATTTGCAAAAAAAGTAAGTCCCCGGCTTCGCAAGAAGCCGCACAAGACCATCATTTTGCGAAACGGACAGAGACAAACTCCGAAGACAAAACCGAACCACCTCCAACTTATATATAACCTGTGTATAGAGTGTAATAGCAGCAAAACTATTTGTTTAATATTTTATAAACATAATGATTGAATCACTAATATGCACATCATACTTTTGAGTATAGCGATTATTCACCACTTTTATTATATAAATATATTACAATACATACTATTGAATAATATTACTGTAAAAAAACTAAGAAAAAATCAATCGGAGACATTGAAACAATTAGGTAATAATATCTTTGTGGCTACTCCCACCTGTCAGCGCGGGTGACGCTGACCGGGTCTGACGACCGCTCTATCAACGCCCACTTTTTGCCAGACTTCCTCAGTCAATTGCGCCCAAAATATGTCACCTACGATTTTTTTTTATTTTTCCCGTGCTCAGGGGACACAAATTAACATGTTTAGAAGACGAAAAAAAATTTGTTTTTTTTTTCTTGCGCCCAGGGGTGTAAATGTCCCCAGGACCCCTGGGCAGTGTAAGAGTTAAAAGCCCCTACTGATGTCGGCCGTATAGACGAAATGGTCAGAGCGAAATCGTAATAAGACATCTTGTAGTCGTTAGGTTAGACTAGGGTCAGTTTGTAGACAATCATTTAATGACACACTGTGTGCCCTTATTTTGGCACTGCAGTTGAACACAATCCTAATCGGTGTCGCAACTGAATCTTTCATGACAGCATAATGTGGCAAGTAATAGTCTAATTTATGGTTGTATTGGTCAACAACTTTTATAAACTTATTAGTAAGTTGCTGTTGTATCAATTCACGATACAGTTGTAATTTGTCTGGCTGCTTCTGTATCCTAACTAACTGTGAATTTAACTGGGTTGAAGCCATGAAATAATTCAACCCGTTCTCGCAAATTCGTAAAGTCAATATTGACTTATTAACTACGTGCATAGGTGATATACTAAACATAATAGATACCCTTAAAAAGATTCATAGAAAACACCGACCTTACCTAACCTCGTTAGTATCTTAAGATAAGCATCTTATTGCTTCGTAATTACAATTATTACTTAACCTATACCTATTATAGGTTAGGTAATAATTGTAATTACGAAGCAATAAGATGCTTATCTTAACATACTAAGTAGGTTAGGTAAGGTCGGTGTTTTCTATGAATCTTTTTAAGGGTATCTATTATGTTAAGTATGTCACCTATGCACATATTTAATAAGTCAATATTGACTTATTAAATTTGCGAGAACGGGTTGCAACAATTTACTGGAAGCTGTGGGTGGTTCAGCTTCCATGAGTCTCACCCAATATTGTTTATCTTGATAAATAACATTATCAAGATATTGTTGGTAAGTCCATGTGTCGTCTGGACTAGGTTGGCCAGGGACTATACCCAAGGTGTTTAAATCCCATAATTTGTGTACAGGGGGATTAGACTCATCATCCTCGGTTACGTCTCTGATATGTAGTGTTTTTTTATTATTATTATTTTCTGCCACAGACGTGGCCACACATTTACAATGCTAACTAGCATATATACATTTTCTTCTGTCCTCCATGGACAGGGTGAGAGATTTGTCAAACATACAGTTCAGAGATTTATTGAACAACCACAGAAGGTGATCGTAGTGCTTTTAAAATGTTAGGCTCAGCTACATACGTAAATACATAGATACATAGATTTATGAATGCATTAACGTAAATTTATAATGGTGAAATGCAATTCTGATCAGCTTTATACTTTATACACATACACACACATATACATACATATACACACACACACATACATACATACACACACAGACATACATACACACACACACACATACATGCATATAAACACATACATACACATATATTTGTCTCTTTTACTCTGACAGGGTGAGATAGCTGACAAGAGAAACTAGTGTGCAATCAAAAACCTAACCACTGAAGGTGATTAAGATGCTTTTACAAGCTCAGGTTATATAGTTACATTACATGGATAATCTAGGGTACAAGTCCAATATATCATCAAGTGTTCCAGTACTCATAGTAGTTACAGAGTTCAGCATTCCCTTGCCCAGGAGGGCGAAAGTCAGACAATATGGGACATTCTACAATATAATGTTCAAGTGAGTGCATGTTTTCTCTTTCACAAAGTTGACACATTGTGTACTCGACATTTGGGTTTTGAGAAAGCTGCCAGATACGTCTATATCCCAGGCGTATTCTGGCAACTATGATATCACATTGCCGAGTTCTTGTTCTATTAGTCCCATATGTGAATGTCTCCTCACGATATCTATCATAATATTTAATACTGCAACTTTCGGATCTTTGTGAATTTGTTAGGTCGGTGAGATCTTCATTAGAAATTTGTTTAAGTATTCTCTTTGTCAGTTCTTGTGAAACACCCATATCAATTTCTACTACTGGTTTCCTACAAGCTGTCTTTGCAAGCATATCAACAGTGTCATGCCTTGAGATGCCAATATGTGATGGTATCCATAGGAATTTAATTTCAAATCTGTTTTCTTTAGCAGCTAAAACATTCATTCGAATATCACTGACTATTTTCTGGGTATCACTATTATGTGCATTCAGTGCCAGGAGTGCACTCTGCGAGTCACAGTATATAAGTCCACTGCCTTTGTCTTTTAAAAATTCAGTGGCAAGGTATATGCCTGCAAGTTCGGTTTGAGTTGTACTTGCTTAATCATTGACGCGCTTCATTGCTGTAGGTGCGAGAGAAGATTGTTCAAATATATTACATGCACATCCGGTACATCGTCCACCTTCTTCAACAGAGCCGTCGGTATAGCACTGATACACATTGTTACCCATACTCTGAATACTTTCATTGATGCTTTGCAGTATTAACTCTTTTAATAATGTAGAGTGTACACTATCTTTCTTGGGTGCATTTACAAAATCCACTGATAGATCCCAGTTATCCCATGGAGTAATTGGTTGATTAATCATTAATTGGGTTGGGTACATATTTAAGAATTTGATGGAATTGGTTACCTTGTAGAACCAAAATGCATAATCAGATTTCGCTCTTCTTCTGTAGACCTCAGGTGAGTGTAGCATATTAGAAAGTTTTTCTTGAAATTTCATGTGTTGCCGAGATCTATTCAACGCCTTCACGCAGAAAACTGCAAATAGACAAAATTCTTTCACTTATGGTAGACAATTTTAACTCTGCTCTCATATTAACTATTCTCGTGGACTTTGGAGCCCCAATGATGAGACGCATAGCTTCATTTTGCAAGGTTTCAAGAGATTTCAGCTCTTTGTCTGTATACAGTGTGAGATGTAGAGCATTGTAGTCAATCACAGAGCGAATAAATGATACATAAAACATTCTAGCAAGTCTCACGTTTATTCCATGATTGACACCAACAAGGACCCTCAAGGGCTTTAATCTCTCCCAGAGTCTCCTCTTGAGTGAAGAAAGGTACCCAGGGTGGATAATGGGGACACCAAGGTATCTGTAGGACTCGCAATTCTCAAGTACTCGCCCATCTATATGATAATTGGCTTGTGGAATACCACATGGAATGAGGGCACGAGTTTTCTGTACAGAGATAAGTAGGCCACATTCCTCAGCTCTACTAGCAAAAGCATCGAGCAGAACTTGCATTCTAGGTTCAGAGGTAGCCTGAACATATATCATCAGCATAACAGATGACAGTGTCTTCATTATTAGTTGGGAGATCTTTAATAAGTTTATGCATCAGAACGTTGAACAGCAAGGGACTGAGGACCCCTCCTTGTGGAGTTCCCAGTTCAAAGTGTTTGCTCTCTGTGCTTTTAACACCATTAAACAAAACATATGCTGTTCGATTAGACAAATATCCCTTTATCCATTTCAATAATTTTCCTTGTATTCCTAGCTCAGCAAGCTGTTCTAGTGTGATTTCCCTGTTTGCTGTATCAAAAGCTGCAGCTAGGTCAATGAAGACTGCTTGAGGAGAAATTTCAATATGAGCGAAGTATTCAGCAAAACAGTGTTGTGTACTGAGCCCAGGCACAAATCCAAACAGTTGGGATGACAGGCGCCCCTGTATGCGATACATGAGTCGGTTAAGGACAATGCGTTCAAGCACTTTACAGACACACGATGTTAGAGATATGGGTCTATAATTATCTGAGTGTGATTTGGTGATGGGAACAATGACACTCTTTGTTCAAGCATCAGGTAATACTCCTTCACTTAAACTCATTCTGTAAAGCACTAAAAGTGGATTACCTGGTACTTGTGAGACTAATCTCAGTAGACTGTAAGTAATACCGTCCTCTCCAGGAGCAGTTGATTTGCCCATCTTTAGCGCATGATTTAATTCCCATTCAGTTACATCATTAAGATCAGACACGTCAATAGCTATACAGGCAAGATTGATGGTTCGTTGTCTGTTGGGGCGTGTGTCATTAAGTTTGTGCTGTATGTTAATTGGGAGTGAGCTGTAGCTTGATGTTAGTGCCCATTGATCAAGGAGAATGTTTGCTTGTTCTAGTGGGCTGTGGTGCAGTGGTTTGGTTGGGTTGCTTCTAGAGATTTTTCGTATCTTTTTCCAAACCTCAACACGTGTTGTTTGCTCATTTATACTTTGTAGGAACTCTTCCCAATGTTTATTACGTATAACATTCCTCATGTTTCTCACCTCTCTATTTGCGACAAGAAATGCATGCAAGTCACCTTGTCCTTTGGTTCTTTTGTATGTATCTCCAAGCTGCATTACTCGTACATGTTCTTTAACAAATACAGGATCACGGACCCACTTGGGTGGTGGTGATTGGCTGCTTGCTCGTTGCAGGGTGCGGTCACGGCGTTGGCGCTCTCTCAGTTCTTGGCTGACGTCTGGTGCGAGCAGGTCGCTGTTGTTGGTGTGTGGTGTGCCGGCTAGCCTGTGGGGGCGGCTGGCGTTATGGCGTCGTCGGTGACGCGGATTCGGAGGGTGGATTCCGCAGGATTGAAGTTCTCGGCGGCTGCTGATTGGGCGTTGGTGGAAGTAACGCTTTTGGATGTTTTCCAGGTGGACCTGCTCACTGTTTACGGCCTTGAGAAGATCTCTGACAAGCGTGTGGTGATCAAGTTCTCTGCCCCTGGCCCATATCAGCGTTTTGTGAGTGATTTTGCTGGGCGTTCTCATCTGCTCCTGGGCTCTGCTGGTACTGTGGAGGTGTCGGACCGGTGTGTGGCGCCGACGTTTGTCAGCATCCATGGAGTTCCCTTGGACTTTCCCGAGGAGGTCCTTCGCACCTGCTTCTCTCGGTACGGTACTGTATTCACTCACCGTATAACCGGCCTCCGCTCATGCCGCCTGTCGGGCTTGAGGACCAATGTGCGGACCCTTGGCATGCGCTTGACGCGTGATATTCCTTCTCAGGTCAAGTTCTACGGCTTTAACATGCGGGTTTTCTATGAGGATCAACCACACACCTGTTTTCGGTGTGGTTTGCGAGGACATCTTGCGGCCGGTTGCACTGATTCCGGGATGGGGGAACCAGCTATCTTCCAGGAGGGTGATTTTCCCCCCTTGGGGGTTGGGGGGGCTAAGCCAGGTGGTGCAGAGACCGTGTTTGTCCCCCGCGGCCCCTCCTCGTTGTTGGTGCCTTCTGCTTCGACTGATCCTACTCCGGCTGTTCAGCAGTTTGCCCCACCTGGCTCGTTGGTGTCTGATGTGGCGCCCCCACTTCCTGTGCACGTCGTCACTGCGGAGGTTCATCGGGCTTCAGATGTTGCTGCCATGGAGACAGGTACGTCTGTGGAAGCTGCTCCATCGTGTGTAGGTGGGAGTGGCGATCCTGCAAGCCCTTCGTGTGGGGTTGCTCCTTCGTCTGGTGGCCGTTCATCCGACGTGGTTGCTGCTGCTCCGGAGGTGCTGCGGTCCTCTCGTGGCTCTAGAGGGCCTTCCCCGGGTGCGACGTCGGACCAGCCCCGTCGTAAGCGGGAGGCACGGGCGCGTTCCTCTGACAAGGGTCCTCCCATTAAGTGAGGGGGGTCTACGGCTGGAGCTGCTGTGGCGTGCGCCCCTCCTCCTCCTCCCTCTGGTGGCCTGATGCGGTCTGTTACACCTGGGGCCCCCTCTGGGGGCAGTGACGCCCCAGAAGCAGTTGCAGTTGATCAGTGGGTGGTGTCCTCTGGTGTGGAAGGTCCTAGACGGGATGCGCTGACGTTGAAGTTTACAAAGTCTACAAAGAGTGCGAGCGTCGACGTTCCTGTGGGGCCCTCCTCTGCAGGGTTGCTAGGTGATGCGCCTACTGTTCCTACTGCCTCCCATGTGGGGGGCTCTGCTCCACCTTCTACGGGGGCTGTGGGGTTGGTGGGGTCCTCATTGCCTTCCTGATGGCGCCCTCTCTGACTTGTGCGACGCTGAATGTGCGTGGATTGTGTGACTTGGCTGTACAGATGGGCTTGGTGGCTGTGCTTCGTGAGCAACGTGTAGATGTAGCTTTTATTCAGGAGCATAATGTGCGTGACTTGAGTGCTTTGTCTGGGTTGACTGATGATTTTCATTTAGTGCTTAATCCGCCGAGGATGTCCTTTGGGGGCACGCTGATGCTGTTCTCCCGGAGGGCGTCCATTTCCGTGCTTCACACGGAGATGGATGAAGATGGCCGGGTGTTGTTCGCTCGTGTGCAGTACCTCGGGGTGGAGATTCCCTTATTAACTGTGTATGCTCCTTCTGGCACGGCGCGTCGCAAGGAGAGGGAGGAGTTTTTCCAGGGTGGGCTGTTACACTTCTTGCATCATGACACAAGGGACATGGTTTTTGGGGGCGATTTTAATTGTCACTCTAGCACGGGATTGCAATAGTGCGCATCCGCAGAATGTTTCTCGGGCGTTGGTCTCCACCTTACAGAGTTGTGGGTTTCGTGATGCTGCTCTCATGTTTGGGGGCGATTTGGAATTCACCTTTGCTGCACGAGGGGCGTGTTCCAGGCTGGATCGTTTTTATGTTCATGGGCGGGAGGGTTCTGTTTTTGCGTTTCGTACGGTTCCTGTTGCCTTTTCTGATCATTGTTTGGTTGTGGTGCGTGTTGCTGTTCATAGTCAGGTTCGTGTGGGGAGGGGTTGGTGGAAGTTGAATTGTCGATTGTTGCGTTGTCCTTTGGTGCGTGAGGCGTTTCGTGGGTGGTGGGTGGGGCTTGTTGCTCGCAAGTGCGAGTTTTCGTCTGTGTTGGACTGGTGCAAGGTGAAATGTAAGTCCTTTTTTGTTGTGGTTGCGAGGCGTGAGGCGGCGGGGCGGTTTGGTTTGTTGCGCTTTCTTCAGGAGCGGTTGACTCGGTTGTATGTGTTGCTGAATGGTGGGGCTGATTGTTTTGATGCTATTTCGCTGTGTAAGGAGCGCATTTGTGGTTTGCTGGAGGAGTTGGCAGAAGGGGTTCGGGTGCGGGCTCGTGTTGACGAGCGTGTGTCTGGTGAACGGCTTTCTCCTTTTCTTTTGCGAAAGGAGAAAACCCTTCGGGACTCGGTTCTTTTCACCGGTCTCCAGCGTCCGGACGGTTCTGTTTTGTCTAACACGGATGGGGTCCTGTTGTATGTGCAGCAGGAATTCGGAGCGCTGTATGGGGAGGTAGGGGTGGATGAGGATTTGACTGCTTTCTTTTTGCGTCACTGCTCGCCTGGTTTGTCGGCTGCGGATTGTTCCGCTTTGGTGAGGGACGTGTCGTCGGCTGAGCTCTGGGATGTGGTGCGGTCTTTCCGTTCCGGCAGAGTGCTTGGCTCGGATGGGCTCCCTGTGGACTTTTATGTGACTTTCTGGGATGTGATTGGGGAGGCTTTTTTGGAGGTGGTGCGATTTTGTTTCCTGACCTGTTCCTTACCCGCAGCCCATTATGATGGGGTTGTGAGGTTGCTTCCGAAGCCAGGTGATTTGCGTTTTCTGTCGAATTGGAGGCCGATCACCCTGTTAAATGTTGATTATAAGGTTGTCTCGAAGTTGCTGGCAGGTCGGTGTCGGGATGTTATTGGTTCTGTGGTTTCGGTTGAGCAATTTTGTGGCATTCCGGGTAGGTCTTTGCTTCAGTGCAATGCTCTTTTACGTGATGTGCTTCTGTGTGCCTCTGAGCTTCGCCTACCTGCGGCGATGCTCAGCTTAGATTGGTCAAAAGCATTCGACCGTGTGTCGATGGGCTTTGTGCTGCAGGCTATGGAGAGGTTCGGGTTTCCTCCGTTGTTTCTTTCTTGGGTTCGTATGTTGTATGCCCGCTGTCATAGTCGTGTGTGCATTAATGGTTTTTTTAGTGCCCCCTTTGCCGTTCGCTGCTCGGTGCGGCAAGGGTGTCCCTTATCTATGCTCCTTTATGTTATTTTTCAAGAGCCTTTGTTTCGTGCGGTTAAGTCATGTGCTTTGGTGGTTCCTCCGAGGCTGCCTGCTGGTCTCTGTTTACCGATCTGTGGGTATGCTGACGATATGGTTCTGTTTGTGGCGACCGATGGCTCTGTGGTTGCGGTTCAGGACCTTGTTCGGCGTTTTGAGTTGGCCACTGGGGCCCTTGTTAATAGGGATAAGTCCTGTCTGATGGGGCTGGGGAGCTGGACCTCCCGTTCAGTGTGGGTGGGGTCGTGGTTTCCAGTGGTCAGGTCGCTTCGGGTTCTCGGAATTACTTGGTTTAGCTCGTATGCCCAATCCTTGGAGTGGAATTGGGATGCGGTGTCTCGGTCGGTTGAGGTGGCGTTTGGTTTGTTATCCTCGCGTCCATTGACGGTTTATCAGCGGGCGATTGTTGTTACTAGCAAAGTTCTTTCGAGGGTGTGGTTTTTGGCTCGGTGATTCCCCCTGGATCGGCGGCGTGCTCATAGGTTGGAGTGCAGAGTCTATCGGTATGTGTGGTGTGGGAAGTATCATCCGGTTCGTTGCTCCTCCATGGTTTTGTGGGTGGAGGAGGGGGGTGTTGGCATCCCTGATGTTTTTACCAAGGCATTGGCTTTGTTTTGGCTGTCGTTGCGTCAGTATTTGGGGGTGGGTGGGGACTCGGTGCGCTTGGGATTTATTTCTGTTCAGTTCGGTTTAGCTATTTGCTTGAGTTAGGGGCTGGGTGTGAGGTCGCCTTTTCTACACCTGCTGTGTATTCGTGGGCAGTTGGGATTCTGCGGAGCTTTGTCGTGTTCCTGGGTTTTTGTCCCTGTCATGTCGGGGGGTTTATGGGGTTCTCCTTCGTCGTGTGAGCCATCGGGTTGAGGGTTTGTTTCCATGCTGGGATTGGGGGGGGATTTGGTCGGTCTTGGGTGGGCGGCATTTGGCTCTGCAGCAGCGGGAGTTTCTCTTTCGGATGCTGCACGAGTCCTTGCCGTCGAATGATTGTTTGTGTATGCTTGGGTTGCGTTCTTCCGCTACATGTGCACATTGTGGATTGGTTGAGACGCAATTACATGTGTTTTATTTTTGTGAGAGGGTACAGGGTTTAGTTGCTTGGTTGCGTGATGTGATTGCGGTGTTCTGTGGGCTCGGGTTTCAGGGGGATGTTTTACAGTTCCTGTTTCTCTCGTTTCCTCAGGGCTCCGGGCGGCTTCGGAACACTCTGAGTGTCTTGATTGCGGATTATGTGTTTTGCGTGTGGGTTGGGCGTTTGGAGGGCTATGGGGTTCGCCGGATTCTGGGTTTTCTGCGGGGGCGTTTGCGTTTCACATGGTGGTGGTTGCGGCGTGCTTTTCCAGTGAGGTTTGCTGATTGGTTCACTGACGCGTATGTTCAGGGTGATGCTGATGCTTTGGGGTTGGTGGGGGGTCGGGGGTTTGATTAGTGTTTTGGTGTGGTGTCGA
This sequence comes from Procambarus clarkii, assembly GCF_040958095.1. Classification (NCBI taxonomy): domain Eukaryota; kingdom Metazoa; phylum Arthropoda; class Malacostraca; order Decapoda; family Cambaridae; genus Procambarus; species Procambarus clarkii. The sequence continues at coordinate 31,380,836 of NC_091156.1, read as the reverse complement.
TGGATTTAGGGGGGAGGGCTTCTTGGGTCATTTGGGCGTTTGGGTTGTGGGTATTCCCCCTGCCCCCTGAGGGCTTCCTCGGCGGTGTGTTGTGTGTGTTTGCCTGCGCTGTGCTTTTGTGTTGCTCCTTGTGTGTGTGTCCTTGTTGTGTGTGTTTTGTGTTCCTTTGCCGGATCCTGCGTGTTCCGCTGTTTTTTTTTGTGTGTGTTTGTTTATTTGTGGGGGCGTTTTTTGTGGTGTGTATGTGTATGTATCTTTTCGTTTGTTCCACCGGTTCCTGCGTGCTCCGGTGCTGTGCTCCTGGTTATGTGGGCTTCTGCCTTGTGTGTGTGGCCCTTTTGGGTACTTTTATCCGTCATGCTTCATGTAATTTTTCCCTTGTGTTATTTTAATTTTTTTTTTTTTTTTATGCCGCTGGCTTATTATGTGTAGCTGCTCTGTGTGAGCCTTTGTGTTCTCTGTGTTACTCGTGTGGATCTTGTGTTATGCATGATTGGATTTCTTTTTTATGTTGTATTCTTGTAAAAAAAAAAAAGATAAAGTCTTCATGCTCTTGCATTTGTTCTGTATAATGTTTGTTGTCTTAAGAGTTCTTTGGGTTCTTTACTATGTACTTTGTCAGGCTTTGTATCTTTTTTATTGTGTATATTGTACTTTTATAAATAAAAAAAACAAAAAAACTTGGGTGGTGGTAGGTGTTGCCCACTTCTGCTAGGCTTACGGCTTGTTCCCCAACACACCCATGTGTCGTAGTAAGTAGTAATTGTATCAACGAGATCTCTGGAGAAGGCCTGTACACTCGTTATTGTGTAATCTTGATACCATTTTGAAATACAACTAATAAAGTGGTCATGCGCACCATATGGAATATTCATTTTTCGTCTCTGATGTCTATTAGGTACATCACACTGTACTTCATAGGAAGCAGAAACTGCATAGTGATCACTAACCAAGTGATTTACCAACGAACTTTCCATACTATTTTGCACAAGGTTTCTACCCATTACATAATCAAGTCTGCCTCCCAATAAATGAGTTTGGGTATCCGTAGTATACACAGTTAATCTGTTGTCATAAACATATTTGATAAATTTGCATCCATTATCGTTGTTAGTACTGTCTCCCAGCGTGATATGTCTAGCATTAAAATCTTCCATGTATATTGTCCCATGATTGTCTAGATCTGGGAGCAATGTTAGATTGAGTTTCTGGCTTCTGGCATATACGTTGAGGAATGAGAAGTGGCCTGCTGCAGTTTGTACATGAAAATGATGGTATGTGTGTGTACATTGTGTGACGTGCTCGCAAGAGTGTGTGGTAAATCACTTCTGATGTATGTTAGTAGCCCTGTGGCGTTGCTGTTAGTATAGGATGCATACCCTCTGATTTTTGGTGGGGTTTTGTTTATCATGTTAGACGTGTTGGGCTCCTGTATAGCAATTACATCTATGTTGTTACTGGTAACATGTGCAATTAGATCATTCAATCTCTTGTTGATGCTACGAATGTTCCAACTGAGAAACCTAATGGTCCTTTTGTCAGCAGCAGCCATCGTTTTGGTGTTGTTCCTCCGTGGGATTGGTGGTCCCATTGTTGTCCTCGTCCCACTTCCACAATGTGTTAATTAGTGACTAAGATGTAAAGAGCCGCACCAACCTAGTGTTTGGTGTCGTCAGTAACATCTGGTGATGACAGCAGTCCCCTGATTTCTGAGGAACTCGGGATGGTCCGTGAGTGAATGTTCTCTGTAAGTCACATGACATAAGCACTGTCACGCAGTATATTATCACTCAGGTACTTGACTTGAACGCTTCCGTTAAGTTCGTTAATCATATATGTTGGTGCGGGTCGACTTCCTTCTCTAGTTAATGTTTCTGTGTCACTATCACTGCTGTCATCACTGAGTTGACTGACGTCGCCGCTCTCATCTCTGCTGCCGCCGCCACCACTGCCACTGTCGCCGCCGTCACCACCACCGCAGGAACCTTTACTAGTGCGGGCGACAGCTGCCACACAGCAGTGTAGAAGTGGCTGTATCTCTTGTGAAGGAGACCGACGTAGCGTCTCTATAGTTTCGGCCATTTCTGCTACCTACGCTTGCAAGGCTGCCAACTTTCCTTCAACTGTTGTCTCAGGCTGTTGTGAGTTGTCAGGGGCATTACTGGTACTGTCACCACTATGGGATGGGTGAACAGTACTAGAGCCGGCATCAGTAGGCACTTGTTGAGTCTCGGGCACTTGCCTCCTTGTGCCAAGGGAGGCTGGCCGTTTGGGACAGTCTGAGTGCCAGATGGTTACTCCCTCCGTACCACATCTGAGACACTTCAGCGGCGGTTCGGACGGAGTCACAGTTTCAGGTTGTTGCCTTGCTTCTGTTACAGTGTTCTGTTGCTCCTGTTCCAGGTTTCTTTGGTTTTTGGTCTTCTTATACTAACAGTCCTTCAGTGCATAAGGACCGGAACAGAGAGCACACTTGGGTGTGAGGCACCGGCAGTGCTTAGCTATGTGGCCACTGCCACAGCACTTGTAACACTCCACAGGGTCAGGCTCCCACAACCTGAACGTGCTGGGGCGCGCATAAAACCCAGCAAACCAATACTTTTTAGGTGGCGGTTCAGTCTTCTTCCAGGCTATGATTATTTGATCGGTAGGCTTTTCATTCTTGTTCAATCTTCTTGCTTTGTGTACCCCGTCTAATTCATAGGCCCTGTCCAGTGGATACCCATGATTGTATCTGTCGACTAGGTTCTTCCATCATCTTCCATCATCTGTCATCCATCTTCTTGTTTCGTGATGGATTATCTAGAAGGGAGAGCTGTACTTCATCTATTTTCCCTTGTAGAAGAGCATTTACAACCTGTTTCTTTCTTGAAACATACACATATGGGGAGTTGACATGTGGACGTAGCAAGCCTGCAGGGCCAGGTGGGAACACCTTGCTCAGTTTCTTGCTCCACACTATCTTGTCCGCCACACTCATGCCTTCAGGGAACGTCAGACGTGTATACTCGTCCCTTGGTGCTATTGGACGTCGTCCACCCTGTTGTTCACTAGGTTTTTGTTTCCCTTGTTTCCTTCTCTGGTTTTCACTTAACACCTGCACAAACTCATCACTGGGTGGTGGGGTGACAGTGTCACTGGTCATGGTGGGGGAGAACCCTGATGGTCCAGCAGTCGCCTCTTCCATATTTGCTTCTTCAGGCGTCGTTAATTGGAGTACTTTTGTATGCCCGATACCTGGTTATAACCATTTATATCCATTTGATGATGATTAGCACGACAAATAGTAGAGCAGGCAACATGCCTTTACCTGTCATTAGCGCCAATCAGTCATAAACCTGATCTGAGGGGCAGAGCCCTCTCAGTGGGTCCCAGTAGGACTAACAGCCGAGGTTTAGGTATGCCAGAGGAGAAATGTCCTTACAGCACAATACAACAGGGCCTGGACTGCCACCCCAGGTGACCATCGGTCTCTTGGGTAAACAGGTGGTGGGGTCGGCCTGTGGTTGTGCTGGCATCCATCCCTCACACACACACACACACACACACACAAAATATATGAATCAGCAAAATTGTAAATTAAATATGCAATCTGGTATGCACATGAGTTGAAACTGGAGTTATGTAAATTAATTGGATCAGGTAAAGCATAGTAAATTTTATCATAAAACTGAGAAATGTAAATTTCATGAAAATAATTAAACAAGTATTCAACACTCAACATGTAGTACAATATGATACTTAATAATGGATAAAATGTAGAAAAATATATGGTCTGGCCCTAGCTTTGGTAGGGGACAGACGTGTGCTTCGGCGCTCCAGCAGTTGGTGCTGTTTGCCAGTTTCGGCCGGTTGGGGGCGGGTGTGTGTCTGCCCGCCTGTGCTGACGTGGGCAGTGTTGTTGCCTGCCTGGCTGCGTGCTGACGTGGCCGTTTTGACATGGGGGGCCTTGCAATTCCTCCTGTTTTGCGGGTGAATTCCGTGGGTCTGGAATTCTCGTGCAAGGCTGGTTATCCGGCCATTGAGTTGGTAATGTGCGACATGCTTCGTGTCCCGGTGGAGGCTGTGTATGGAGTTGAGCTTGTTACGGCCCACCGGGTGATTGTCAAGTTCGTGCGGGAGGAGGAGTATCGGGACTTCCTCCGGCGGAACGAAGGGCGTTCGTTGCAGTTGCCGGATGGCGCTGGCTCCGTTACGATCTCCGACCGGAGTGGTGCCCTGACATATGTCAGTGTGCATGGTGCACCCCTGGAGTTCCCTGAAGACCTTCTCCGGCGCTTCTTCGGGAGGTATGGTGCTGTCATCAGTGTGCGGGTGAACAAGCTTTCCTTGGGGAAGTATGCTGGGAAGCAGACGAACGTCCGTACCTTAGGTATGCGCCTGCGGTCGGATATCCCATCTTCTGTCCGGCTGCTAGGTTACTACGTTCGGGTGTATTATGCCCGGAAACCCTGTACTTGTTTCCGGTGTGGCTAGTTAGGGCATCAGGCTGCCGGGTGCTCTGAGGCCCCTGCTGCACCTGTTAACTTGTTTCGGGAAGAGGATTTCCCGCCGCTCCCTCAGGACGTGGATTCCGGAGATGAAGAGGGGCAGGTCCCATTCGCTGCTGATGCGGCCCCCCCTGCGTCACCCGACATGCCCCCGGTGGTTGTTGTCCCTCCTCCGAGTGTTCCGGTGGCTCCTGTCGCTGGTCACTTCGCTGTGCCAGTTGCTCCCGAGGGTCTTCCGGCTGGTCTCTGTGGGTCGTCTGCGTCTTCCTCGAATCCTGCTGCTGTGCCAGGGTCCTGCACCCTCGCCAGGTGTCACGGCTGTGCTGGATGTTAGGGGGGCTGCGGAGTGTCCTGTTGTGTGCGGCCCAGTTCCCCATGTGGTTGAGGCTGCTGCAGTACTGCGTCGGGCGTTGGTTCGCCCGGTTCGTGAGGCCCGTGGTTCTTTGTCCGCCTCCGGCTGTGAGGATGTGCGGCCAGTGCCCAAGCGTTCCAGGCGTTCTTCTATTGCTTGGGCTGATACCGGAGGATTACGACGCAGGTGGCGCTTCGGGAGATGATGTGGCGATTCCGGGTGCTTCGCGCTCTACGTCGCTGGTGGTGGCTGATGTACATGTGTCTGCTGTTGACAATGGGTGTGTGTCTGCTTTACCTCCTATTCTTTCTCCTGCAGAAGGTTCTACGCAGTGGGAGGTGGTTGCTCCTACAGACGTGGGTGGTGTGGGATCTGGTGCGAGCCAAAGCATCAAGCTGGTGCTGAAGAAGGATGCCAAGGGTGGGGGGTCCCAGCAGGTACAACGTTAGGTGGTTGACGCGGGTCCCTGTGAGACAGCCGAGGAGGCTCCCAGTGCGATGCCCATTGCCCGGCCTCGTGGGAAGGAGCCTCTCCCTATCATCCTGGCCTCTGGAGTGGCGCATGATGATCAACATCCTTTGACATTGTTTGACCGCGGTTGGTTTGACATTGATGACCGCGTGCGTCCGGTTCCGTGGTGCCCTTCTACCATCTGGATTCGACGGGCTCAGTGTTTTATTGTGGGTGTACCGGAGTCCATGCCTGATCCTCGTACAGTTCGTACTGAACCTATTTCGGAGGACGTCATGTTACTTTGGGAGGCGTATTGTATCCGCTTCCCGGCGGCGGAGTGGCCGGATAAGTACGAGACATTTGAGTAGTCTGTGTGCTTGGTGTGTGCTTGGACCTGTGGTTTGTTTTGTAATGTGTTGTACCTATTGTGCGCCCTTCAGGCCTGTGCTTTGTTGTATTTCTTATATTTCCGGTATTGTTTCTTTTTTTTTCATTGTTTCTGTTCATGGTTGTTTATGTTGTAGGCCCTTCAGGCCGGTATTTAGTGTCTTTGAAAAATTTTGTATAAAGTTGTATTGTTTTGTTTTGTGTTGAAGTGTCTGGTTTTGTTTCATGATATACTTTGTTGTTTTATTCTCGGTCCTTCAGGCCGGTGCATGTT